>NW_026961789.1:0-59485 GCF_963924245.1 Chroicocephalus ridibundus
AATCTCCCAACAGCCAAACGCAAAAGCAGCAAACATCTCGCTGTATGTCCCACATCCAAAGTGCCAAGAGAGAGCTTGCTCTCCCTCTCTTTGAGTACTGTTTTCGCTGTGCCGGTTACCTCTTTGCTAACATTCTCTTCAGCGCTGCAGGGAAACCAGGAACCACGTGGAGAAGGCACCCACACTGAAAGTGCCTGGAGGGAACATTGGGGCTTCTTCTCAGTGTCTCTGACATAGGGTTTCACTGTCCCGGGAAAGTCTCTGCTAACACCCTGCAGAGCGCTGTGCCCAATCTACAGAAACGTCTTGCGGTATCTCCTACAGGGAAAGTGCCAGGAGGGAACTGTCCATCTTGTTCTCAGTGTCTCTGAGAATTGCTCTGATTATCCCTGTGACCTCTTTGCTAAGACTCTCCAGAGAGCCGTCCTCAAAACCAACACACATCTTGACATATCTCCCTCATTGATCGCAGTGTCTCCAGGAACGGCATTCAAGGAGCCAGGAACTTTTCTCCCTACACTGTCCATTGAGTTGTCCTCAAAACCAATATACATCCTGCTATATCTCCCACATGGAAAGTGCCAGGAGGGAGAAGTGGCGATTATGTTTAGACTTTCTCGGAACTGCTTCAAATCAACTAGATATCTTTGTGCTGTAAATCTCCCAACAGCCAAACGCAAAAGCAGCAAACATCTCGCTGTATGTCCCACATCCAAAGTGCCAAGAGAGAGCTTGCTCTCCCTGTCTTTGAGTACTGTTTTCACTGTCCCGGTTACCTCTTTGCTAACATTCTCTTCAGCGCTGCAGGGAAACCAGGAACCACGTGGAGAAGGCACCCACACTGAAAGTGCCTGGAGGGAACATTGGGGCTTCTTCTCAGTGTCTCTGACATAGGGTTTCACTGTCCCGGGAAAGTCTCTGCTAACACCCTGCAGAGCGCTGTGCCCAATCTACAGAAACGTCTTGCGGTATCTCCTACAGGGAAAGTGCCAGGAGGGAACTGTCCATCTTGTTCTCAGTGTCTCTGAGAATTGCTCTGATTATCCCTGTGACCTCTTTGCTAAGACTCTCCAGAGAGCCGTCCTCAAAACCAACACACATCTTGACATATCTCCCTCATTGATCGCAGTGTCTCCAGGAACGGCATTCAAGGAGCCAGGAACTTTTCTCCCTACACTGTCCATTGAGTTGTCCTCAAAACCAATATACATCCTGCTATATCTCCCACATGGAAAGTGCCAGGAGGGAGAAGTGGCGATTATGTTTAGACTTTCTCGGAACTGCTTCAAATCAACTAGATATCTTTGTGCTGTAAATCTCCCAACAGCCAAACGCAAAAGCAGCAAACATCTCGCTGTATGTCCCACATCCAAAGTGCCAAGAGAGAGCTTGCTCTCCCTGTCTTTGAGTACTGTTTTCACTGTCCCGGTTACCTCTTTGCTAACATTCTCTTCAGCGCTGCAGGGAAACCAGGAACCACGTGGAGAAGGCACCCACACTGAAAGTGCCTGGAGGGAACATTGGGGCTTCTTCTCAGTGTCTCTGACATAGGGTTTCACTGTCCCGGGAAAGTCTCTGCTAACACCCTGCAGAGCGCTGTGCCCAATCTACAGAAACGTCTTGCGGTATCTCCTACAGGGAAAGTGCCAGGAGGGAACTGTCCATCTTGTTCTCAGTGTCTCTGAGAATTGCTCTGATTATCCCTGTGACCTCTTTGCTAAGACTCTCCAGAGAGCCGTCCTCAAAACCAACACACATCTTGACATATCTCCCACATTGATCGCAGTGTCTCCAGGAACGGCATTCAAGGAGCCAGGAACTTTTCTCCCTACACTGTCCATTGAGTTGTCCTCAAAACCAATATACATCCTGCTATATCTCCCACATGGAAAGTGCCAGGAGGGAGAAGTGGCGATTATGTTTAGACTTTCTCGGAACTGCTTCAAATCAACTAGATATCTTTGTGCTGTAAATCTCCCAACAGCCAAACGCAAAAGCAGCAAACATCTCGCTGTATGTCCCACATCCAAAGTGCCAAGAGAGAGCTTGCTCTCCCTCTCTTTGAGTACTGTTTTCGCTGTGCCGGTTACCTCTTTGCTAACATTCTCTTCAGCGCTGCAGGGAAACCAGGAACCACGTGGAGAAGGCACCCACACTGAAAGTGCCTGGAGGGAACATTGGGGCTTCTTCTCAGTGTCTCTGACATAGGGTTTCACTGTCCCGGGAAAGTCTCTGCTAACACCCTGCAGAGCGCTGTGCCCAATCTACAGAAACGTCTTGCGGTATCTCCTACAGGGAAAGTGCCAGGAGGGAACTGTCCATCTTGTTCTCAGTGTCTCTGAGAATTGCTCTGATTATCCCTGTGACCTCTTTGCTAAGACTCTCCAGAGAGCCGTCCTCAAAACCAACACACATCTTGACATATCTCCCACATTGATCGCAGTGTCTCCAGGAACGGCATTCAAGGAGCCAGGAACTTTTCTCCCTACACTGTCCATTGAGTTGTCCTCAAAACCAATATACATCCTGCTATATCTCCCACATGGAAAGTGCCAGGAGGGAGAAGTGGCGATTATGTTTAGACTTTCTCGGAACTGCTTCAAATCAACTAGATATCTTTGTGCTGTAAATCTCCCAACAGCCAAACGCAAAAGCAGCAAACATCTCGCTGTATGTCCCACATCCAAAGTGCCAAGAGAGAGCTTGCTCTCCCTCTCTTTGAGTACTGTTTTCGCTGTGCCGGTTACCTCTTTGCTAACATTCTCTTCAGCGCTGCAGGGAAACCAGGAACCACGTGGAGAAGGCACCCACACTGAAAGTGCCTGGAGGGAACATTGGGGCTTCTTCTCAGTGTCTCTGACATAGGGTTTCACTGTCCCGGGAAAGTCTCTGCTAACACCCTGCAGAGCGCTGTGCCCAATCTACAGAAACGTCTTGCGGTATCTCCTACAGGGAAAGTGCCAGGAGGGAATTGTCGAGCTTGTTCTCAGTGTCTCTGAGAATTGCTCTGATTATCCCTGTGACCTCTTTGCTAAGACTCTCCAGAGAGCCGTCCTCAAAACCAACACACATCTTGACATATCTCCCACATTGATCGCAGTGTCTCCAGGAACGGCATTCAAGGAGCCAGGAACTTTTCTCCCTACACTGTCCATTGAGTTGTCCTCAAAACCAATATACATCCTGCTATATCTCCCACATGGAAAGTGCCAGGAGGGAGAAGTGGCGATTATGTTTAGACTTTCTCGGAACTGCTTCAAATCAACTAGATATCTTTGTGCTGTAAATCTCCCAACAGCCAAACGCAAAAGCAGCAAACATCTCGCTGTATGTCCCACATCCAAAGTGCCAAGAGAGAGCTTGCTCTCCCTCTCTTTGAGTACTGTTTTCGCTGTGCCGGTTACCTCTTTGCTAACATTCTCTTCAGCGCTGCAGGGAAACCAGGAACCACGTGGAGAAGGCACCCACACTGAAAGTGCCTGGAGGGAACATTGGGGCTTCTTCTCAGTGTCTCTGACATAGGGTTTCACTGTCCCGGGAAAGTCTCTGCTAACACCCTGCAGAGCGCTGTGCCCAATCTACAGAAACGTCTTGCGGTATCTCCTACAGGGAAAGTGCCAGGAGGGAACTGTCCATCTTGTTCTCAGTGTCTCTGAGAATTGCTCTGATTATCCCTGTGACCTCTTTGCTAAGACTCTCCAGAGAGCCGTCCTCAAAACCAACACACATCTTGACATATCTCCCTCATTGATCGCAGTGTCTCCAGGAACGGCATTCAAGGAGCCAGGAACTTTTCTCCCTACACTGTCCATTGAGTTGTCCTCAAAACCAATATACATCCTGCTATATCTCCCACATGGAAAGTGCCAGGAGGGAGAAGTGGCGATTATGTTTAGACTTTCTCGGAACTGCTTCAAATCAACTAGATATCTTTGTGCTGTAAATCTCCCAACAGCCAAACGCAAAAGCAGCAAACATCTCGCTGTATGTCCCACATCCAAAGTGCCAAGAGAGAGCTTGCTCTCCCTCTCTTTGAGTACTGTTTTCGCTGTGCCGGTTACCTCTTTGCTAACATTCTCTTCAGCGCTGCAGGGAAACCAGGAACCACGTGGAGAAGGCACCCACACTGAAAGTGCCTGGAGGGAACATTGGGGCTTCTTCTCAGTGTCTCTGACATAGGGTTTCACTGTCCCGGGAAAGTCTCTGCTAACACCCTGCAGAGCGCTGTGCCCAATCTACAGAAACGTCTTGCGGTATCTCCTACAGGGAAAGTGCCAGGAGGGAACTGTCCATCTTGTTCTCAGTGTCTCTGAGAATTGCTCTGATTATCCCTGTGACCTCTTTGCTAAGACTCTCCAGAGAGCCGTCCTCAAAACCAACACACATCTTGACATATCTCCCTCATTGATCGCAGTGTCTCCAGGAACGGCATTCAAGGAGCCAGGAACTTTTCTCCCTACACTGTCCATTGAGTTGTCCTCAAAACCAATATACATCCTGCTATATCTCCCACATGGAAAGTGCCAGGAGGGAGAAGTGGCGATTATGTTTAGACTTTCTCGGAACTGCTTCAAATCAACTAGATATCTTTGTGCTGTAAATCTCCCAACAGCCAAACGCAAAAGCAGCAAACATCTCGCTGTATGTCCCACATCCAAAGTGCCAAGAGAGAGCTTGCTCTCCCTGTCTTTGAGTACTGTTTTCACTGTCCCGGTTACCTCTTTGCTAACATTCTCTTCAGCGCTGCAGGGAAACCAGGAACCACGTGGAGAAGGCACCCACACTGAAAGTGCCTGGAGGGAACATTGGGGCTTCTTCTCAGTGTCTCTGACATAGGGTTTCACTGTCCCGGGAAAGTCTCTGCTAACACCCTGCAGAGCGCTGTGCCCAATCTACAGAAACGTCTTGCGGTATCTCCTACAGGGAAAGTGCCAGGAGGGAACTGTCCATCTTGTTCTCAGTGTCTCTGAGAATTGCTCTGATTATCCCTGTGACCTCTTTGCTAAGACTCTCCAGAGAGCCGTCCTCAAAACCAACACACATCTTGACATATCTCCCTCATTGATCGCAGTGTCTCCAGGAACGGCATTCAAGGAGCCAGGAACTTTTCTCCCTACACTGTCCATTGAGTTGTCCTCAAAACCAATATACATCCTGCTATATCTCCCACATGGAAAGTGCCAGGAGGGAGAAGTGGCGATTATGTTTAGACTTTCTCGGAACTGCTTCAAATCAACTAGATATCTTTGTGCTGTAAATCTCCCAACAGCCAAACGCAAAAGCAGCAAACATCTCGCTGTATGTCCCACATCCAAAGTGCCAAGAGAGAGCTTGCTCTCCCTGTCTTTGAGTACTGTTTTCACTGTCCCGGTTACCTCTTTGCTAACATTCTCTTCAGCGCTGCAGGGAAACCAGGAACCACGTGGAGAAGGCACCCACACTGAAAGTGCCTGGAGGGAACATTGGGGCTTCTTCTCAGTGTCTCTGACATAGGGTTTCACTGTCCCGGGAAAGTCTCTGCTAACACCCTGCAGAGCGCTGTGCCCAATCTACAGAAACGTCTTGCGGTATCTCCTACAGGGAAAGTGCCAGGAGGGAACTGTCCATCTTGTTCTCAGTGTCTCTGAGAATTGCTCTGATTATCCCTGTGACCTCTTTGCTAAGACTCTCCAGAGAGCCGTCCTCAAAACCAACACACATCTTGACATATCTCCCACATTGATCGCAGTGTCTCCAGGAACGGCATTCAAGGAGCCAGGAACTTTTCTCCCTACACTGTCCATTGAGTTGTCCTCAAAACCAATATACATCCTGCTATATCTCCCACATGGAAAGTGCCAGGAGGGAGAAGTGGCGATTATGTTTAGACTTTCTCGGAACTGCTTCAAATCAACTAGATATCTTTGTGCTGTAAATCTCCCAACAGCCAAACGCAAAAGCAGCAAACATCTCGCTGTATGTCCCACATCCAAAGTGCCAAGAGAGAGCTTGCTCTCCCTCTCTTTGAGTACTGTTTTCGCTGTGCCGGTTACCTCTTTGCTAACATTCTCTTCAGCGCTGCAGGGAAACCAGGAACCACGTGGAGAAGGCACCCACACTGAAAGTGCCTGGAGGGAACATTGGGGCTTCTTCTCAGTGTCTCTGACATAGGGTTTCACTGTCCCGGGAAAGTCTCTGCTAACACCCTGCAGAGCGCTGTGCCCAATCTACAGAAACGTCTTGCGGTATCTCCTACAGGGAAAGTGCCAGGAGGGAACTGTCCATCTTGTTCTCAGTGTCTCTGAGAATTGCTCTGATTATCCCTGTGACCTCTTTGCTAAGACTCTCCAGAGAGCCGTCCTCAAAACCAACACACATCTTGACATATCTCCCTCATTGATCGCAGTGTCTCCAGGAACGGCATTCAAGGAGCCAGGAACTTTTCTCCCTACACTGTCCATTGAGTTGTCCTCAAAACAATATACATCCTGCTATATCTCCCACATGGAAAGTGCCAGGAGGGAGAAGTGGCGATTATGTTTAGACTTTCTCGGAACTGCTTCAAATCAACTAGATATCTTTGTGCTGTAAATCTCCCAACAGCCAAACGCAAAAGCAGCAAACATCTCGCTGTATGTCCCACATCCAAAGTGCCAAGAGAGAGCTTGCTCTCCCTGTCTTTGAGTACTGTTTTCACTGTCCCGGTTACCTCTTTGCTAACATTCTCTTCAGCGCTGCAGGGAAACCAGGAACCACGTGGAGAAGGCACCCACACTGAAAGTGCCTGGAGGGAACATTGGGGCTTCTTCTCAGTGTCTCTGACATAGGGTTTCACTGTCCCGGGAAAGTCTCTGCTAACACCCTGCAGAGCGCTGTGCCCAATCTACAGAAACGTCTTGCGGTATCTCCTACAGGGAAAGTGCCAGGAGGGAATTGTCGAGCTTGTTCTCAGTGTCTCTGAGAATTGCTCTGATTATCCCTGTGACCTCTTTGCTAAGACTCTCCAGAGAGCCGTCCTCAAAACCAACACACATCTTGACATATCTCCCACATTGATCGCAGTGTCTCCAGGAACGGCATTCAAGGAGCCAGGAACTTTTCTCCCTACACTGTCCATTGAGTTGTCCTCAAAACCAATATACATCCTGCTATATCTCCCACATGGAAAGTGCCAGGAGGGAGAAGTGGCGATTATGTTTAGACTTTCTCGGAACTGCTTCAAATCAACTAGATATCTTTGTGCTGTAAATCTCCCAACAGCCAAACGCAAAAGCAGCAAACATCTCGCTGTATGTCCCACATCCAAAGTGCCAAGAGAGAGCTTGCTCTCCCTGTCTTTGAGTACTGTTTTCGCTGTGCCGGTTACCTCTTTGCTAACATTCTCTTCAGCGCTGCAGGGAAACCAGGAACCACGTGGAGAAGGCACCCACACTGAAAGTGCCTGGAGGGAACATTGGGGCTTCTTCTCAGTGTCTCTGACATAGGGTTTCACTGTCCCGGGAAAGTCTCTGCTAACACCCTGCAGAGCGCTGTGCCCAATCTACAGAAACGTCTTGCGGTATCTCCTACAGGGAAAGTGCCAGGAGGGAATTGTCGAGCTTGTTCTCAGTGTCTCTGAGAATTGCTCTGATTATCCCTGTGACCTCTTTGCTAAGACTCTCCAGAGAGCCGTCCTCAAAACCAACACACATCTTGACATATCTCCCACATTGATCGCAGTGTCTCCAGGAACGGCATTCAAGGAGCCAGGAACTTTTCTCCCTACACTGTCCATTGAGTTGTCCTCAAAACCAATATACATCCTGCTATATCTCCCACATGGAAAGTGCCAGGAGGGAGAAGTGGCGATTATGTTTAGACTTTCTCGGAACTGCTTCAAATCAACTAGATATCTTTGTGCTGTAAATCTCCCAACAGCCAAACGCAAAAGCAGCAAACATCTCGCTGTATGTCCCACATCCAAAGTGCCAAGAGAGAGCTTGCTCTCCCTCTCTTTGAGTACTGTTTTCGCTGTGCCGGTTACCTCTTTGCTAACATTCTCTTCAGCGCTGCAGGGAAACCAGGAACCACGTGGAGAAGGCACCCACACTGAAAGTGCCTGGAGGGAACATTGGGGCTTCTTCTCAGTGTCTCTGACATAGGGTTTCACTGTCCCGGGAAAGTCTCTGCTAACACCCTGCAGAGCGCTGTGCCCAATCTACAGAAACGTCTTGCGGTATCTCCTACAGGGAAAGTGCCAGGAGGGAACTGTCCATCTTGTTCTCAGTGTCTCTGAGAATTGCTCTGATTATCCCTGTGACCTCTTTGCTAAGACTCTCCAGAGAGCCGTCCTCAAAACCAACACACATCTTGACATATCTCCCTCATTGATCGCAGTGTCTCCAGGAACGGCATTCAAGGAGCCAGGAACTTTTCTCCCTACACTGTCCATTGAGTTGTCCTCAAAACCAATATACATCCTGCTATATCTCCCACATGGAAAGTGCCAGGAGGGAGAAGTGGCGATTATGTTTAGACTTTCTCGGAACTGCTTCAAATCAACTAGATATCTTTGTGCTGTAAATCTCCCAACAGCCAAACGCAAAAGCAGCAAACATCTCGCTGTATGTCCCACATCCAAAGTGCCAAGAGAGAGCTTGCTCTCCCTCTCTTTGAGTACTGTTTTCGCTGTGCCGGTTACCTCTTTGCTAACATTCTCTTCAGCGCTGCAGGGAAACCAGGAACCACGTGGAGAAGGCACCCACACTGAAAGTGCCTGGAGGGAACATTGGGGCTTCTTCTCAGTGTCTCTGACATAGGGTTTCACTGTCCCGGGAAAGTCTCTGCTAACACCCCTGCAGAGCGCTGTGCCCAATCTACAGAAACGTCTTGCGGTATCTCCTACAGGGAAAGTGCCAGGAGGGAACTGTCCATCTTGTTCTCAGTGTCTCTGAGAATTGCTCTGATTATCCCTGTGACCTCTTTGCTAAGACTCTCCAGAGAGCCGTCCTCAAAACCAACACACATCTTGACATATCTCCCTCATTGATCGCAGTGTCTCCAGGAACGGCATTCAAGGAGCCAGGAACTTTTCTCCCTACACTGTCCATTGAGTTGTCCTCAAAACCAATATACATCCTGCTATATCTCCCACATGGAAAGTGCCAGGAGGGAGAAGTGGCGATTATGTTTAGACTTTCTCGGAACTGCTTCAAATCAACTAGATATCTTTGTGCTGTAAATCTCCCAACAGCCAAACGCAAAAGCAGCAAACATCTCGCTGTATGTCCCACATCCAAAGTGCCAAGAGAGAGCTTGCTCTCCCTGTCTTTGAGTACTGTTTTCACTGTCCCGGTTACCTCTTTGCTAACATTCTCTTCAGCGCTGCAGGGAAACCAGGAACCACGTGGAGAAGGCACCCACACTGAAAGTGCCTGGAGGGAACATTGGGGCTTCTTCTCAGTGTCTCTGACATAGGGTTTCACTGTCCCGGGAAAGTCTCTGCTAACACCCTGCAGAGCGCTGTGCCCAATCTACAGAAACGTCTTGCGGTATCTCCTACAGGGAAAGTGCCAGGAGGGAACTGTCCATCTTGTTCTCAGTGTCTCTGAGAATTGCTCTGATTATCCCTGTGACCTCTTTGCTAAGACTCTCCAGAGAGCCGTCCTCAAAACCAACACACATCTTGACATATCTCCCTCATTGATCGCAGTGTCTCCAGGAACGGCATTCAAGGAGCCAGGAACTTTTCTCCCTACACTGTCCATTGAGTTGTCCTCAAAACCAATATACATCCTGCTATATCTCCCACATGGAAAGTGCCAGGAGGGAGAAGTGGCGATTATGTTTAGACTTTCTCGGAACTGCTTCAAATCAACTAGATATCTTTGTGCTGTAAATCTCCCAACAGCCAAACGCAAAAGCAGCAAACATCTCGCTGTATGTCCCACATCCAAAGTGCCAAGAGAGAGCTTGCTCTCCCTGTCTTTGAGTACTGTTTTCACTGTCCCGGTTACCTCTTTGCTAACATTCTCTTCAGCGCTGCAGGGAAACCAGGAACCACGTGGAGAAGGCACCCACACTGAAAGTGCCTGGAGGGAACATTGGGGCTTCTTCTCAGTGTCTCTGACATAGGGTTTCACTGTCCCGGGAAAGTCTCTGCTAACACCCTGCAGAGCGCTGTGCCCAATCTACAGAAACGTCTTGCGGTATCTCCTACAGGGAAAGTGCCAGGAGGGAACTGTCCATCTTGTTCTCAGTGTCTCTGAGAATTGCTCTGATTATCCCTGTGACCTCTTTGCTAAGACTCTCCAGAGAGCCGTCCTCAAAACCAACACACATCTTGACATATCTCCCACATTGATCGCAGTGTCTCCAGGAACGGCATTCAAGGAGCCAGGAACTTTTCTCCCTACACTGTCCATTGAGTTGTCCTCAAAACCAATATACATCCTGCTATATCTCCCACATGGAAAGTGCCAGGAGGGAGAAGTGGCGATTATGTTTAGACTTTCTCGGAACTGCTTCAAATCAACTAGATATCTTTGTGCTGTAAATCTCCCAACAGCCAAACGCAAAAGCAGCAAACATCTCGCTGTATGTCCCACATCCAAAGTGCCAAGAGAGAGCTTGCTCTCCCTCTCTTTGAGTACTGTTTTCGCTGTGCCGGTTACCTCTTTGCTAACATTCTCTTCAGCGCTGCAGGGAAACCAGGAACCACGTGGAGAAGGCACCCACACTGAAAGTGCCTGGAGGGAACATTGGGGCTTCTTCTCAGTGTCTCTGACATAGGGTTTCACTGTCCCGGGAAAGTCTCTGCTAACACCCTGCAGAGCGCTGTGCCCAATCTACAGAAACGTCTTGCGGTATCTCCTACAGGGAAAGTGCCAGGAGGGAACTGTCCATCTTGTTCTCAGTGTCTCTGAGAATTGCTCTGATTATCCCTGTGACCTCTTTGCTAAGACTCTCCAGAGAGCCGTCCTCAAAACCAACACACATCTTGACATATCTCCCTCATTGATCGCAGTGTCTCCAGGAACGGCATTCAAGGAGCCAGGAACTTTTCTCCCTACACTGTCCATTGAGTTGTCCTCAAAACCAATATACATCCTGCTATATCTCCCACATGGAAAGTGCCAGGAGGGAGAAGTGGCGATTATGTTTAGACTTTCTCGGAACTGCTTCAAATCAACTAGATATCTTTGTGCTGTAAATCTCCCAACAGCCAAACGCAAAAGCAGCAAACATCTCGCTGTATGTCCCACATCCAAAGTGCCAAGAGAGAGCTTGCTCTCCCTGTCTTTGAGTACTGTTTTCACTGTCCCGGTTACCTCTTTGCTAACATTCTCTTCAGCGCTGCAGGGAAACCAGGAACCACGTGGAGAAGGCACCCACACTGAAAGTGCCTGGAGGGAACATTGGGGCTTCTTCTCAGTGTCTCTGACATAGGGTTTCACTGTCCCGGGAAAGTCTCTGCTAACACCCTGCAGAGCGCTGTGCCCAATCTACAGAAACGTCTTGCGGTATCTCCTACAGGGAAAGTGCCAGGAGGGAATTGTCGAGCTTGTTCTCAGTGTCTCTGAGAATTGCTCTGATTATCCCTGTGACCTCTTTGCTAAGACTCTCCAGAGAGCCGTCCTCAAAACCAACACACATCTTGACATATCTCCCACATTGATCGCAGTGTCTCCAGGAACGGCATTCAAGGAGCCAGGAACTTTTCTCCCTACACTGTCCATTGAGTTGTCCTCAAAACCAATATACATCCTGCTATATCTCCCACATGGAAAGTGCCAGGAGGGAGAAGTGGCGATTATGTTTAGACTTTCTCGGAACTGCTTCAAATCAACTAGATATCTTTGTGCTGTAAATCTCCCAACAGCCAAACGCAAAAGCAGCAAACATCTCGCTGTATGTCCCACATCCAAAGTGCCAAGAGAGAGCTTGCTCTCCCTGTCTTTGAGTACTGTTTTCGCTGTGCCGGTTACCTCTTTGCTAACATTCTCTTCAGCGCTGCAGGGAAACCAGGAACCACGTGGAGAAGGCACCCACACTGAAAGTGCCTGGAGGGAACATTGGGGCTTCTTCTCAGTGTCTCTGACATAGGGTTTCACTGTCCCGGGAAAGTCTCTGCTAACACCCTGCAGAGCGCTGTGCCCAATCTACAGAAACGTCTTGCGGTATCTCCTACAGGGAAAGTGCCAGGAGGGAATTGTCGAGCTTGTTCTCAGTGTCTCTGAGAATTGCTCTGATTATCCCTGTGACCTCTTTGCTAAGACTCTCCAGAGAGCCGTCCTCAAAACCAACACACATCTTGACATATCTCCCACATTGATCGCAGTGTCTCCAGGAACGGCATTCAAGGAGCCAGGAACTTTTCTCCCTACACTGTCCATTGAGTTGTCCTCAAAACCAATATACATCCTGCTATATCTCCCACATGGAAAGTGCCAGGAGGGAGAAGTGGCGATTATGTTTAGACTTTCTCGGAACTGCTTCAAATCAACTAGATATCTTTGTGCTGTAAATCTCCCAACAGCCAAACGCAAAAGCAGCAAACATCTCGCTGTATGTCCCACATCCAAAGTGCCAAGAGAGAGCTTGCTCTCCCTCTCTTTGAGTACTGTTTTCGCTGTGCCGGTTACCTCTTTGCTAACATTCTCTTCAGCGCTGCAGGGAAACCAGGAACCACGTGGAGAAGGCACCCACACTGAAAGTGCCTGGAGGGAACATTGGGGCTTCTTCTCAGTGTCTCTGACATAGGGTTTCACTGTCCCGGGAAAGTCTCTGCTAACACCCTGCAGAGCGCTGTGCCCAATCTACAGAAACGTCTTGCGGTATCTCCTACAGGGAAAGTGCCAGGAGGGAACTGTCCATCTTGTTCTCAGTGTCTCTGAGAATTGCTCTGATTATCCCTGTGACCTCTTTGCTAAGACTCTCCAGAGAGCCGTCCTCAAAACCAACACACATCTTGACATATCTCCCTCATTGATCGCAGTGTCTCCAGGAACGGCATTCAAGGAGCCAGGAACTTTTCTCCCTACACTGTCCATTGAGTTGTCCTCAAAACCAATATACATCCTGCTATATCTCCCACATGGAAAGTGCCAGGAGGGAGAAGTGGCGATTATGTTTAGACTTTCTCGGAACTGCTTCAAATCAACTAGATATCTTTGTGCTGTAAATCTCCCAACAGCCAAACGCAAAAGCAGCAAACATCTCGCTGTATGTCCCACATCCAAAGTGCCAAGAGAGAGCTTGCTCTCCCTCTCTTTGAGTACTGTTTTCGCTGTGCCGGTTACCTCTTTGCTAACATTCTCTTCAGCGCTGCAGGGAAACCAGGAACCACGTGGAGAAGGCACCCACACTGAAAGTGCCTGGAGGGAACATTGGGGCTTCTTCTCAGTGTCTCTGACATAGGGTTTCACTGTCCCGGGAAAGTCTCTGCTAACACCCTGCAGAGCGCTGTGCCCAATCTACAGAAACGTCTTGCGGTATCTCCTACAGGGAAAGTGCCAGGAGGGAACTGTCCATCTTGTTCTCAGTGTCTCTGAGAATTGCTCTGATTATCCCTGTGACCTCTTTGCTAAGACTCTCCAGAGAGCCGTCCTCAAAACCAACACACATCTTGACATATCTCCCTCATTGATCGCAGTGTCTCCAGGAACGGCATTCAAGGAGCCAGGAACTTTTCTCCCTACACTGTCCATTGAGTTGTCCTCAAAACCAATATACATCCTGCTATATCTCCCACATGGAAAGTGCCAGGAGGGAGAAGTGGCGATTATGTTTAGACTTTCTCGGAACTGCTTCAAATCAACTAGATATCTTTGTGCTGTAAATCTCCCAACAGCCAAACGCAAAAGCAGCAAACATCTCGCTGTATGTCCCACATCCAAAGTGCCAAGAGAGAGCTTGCTCTCCCTGTCTTTGAGTACTGTTTTCACTGTCCCGGTTACCTCTTTGCTAACATTCTCTTCAGCGCTGCAGGGAAACCAGGAACCACGTGGAGAAGGCACCCACACTGAAAGTGCCTGGAGGGAACATTGGGGCTTCTTCTCAGTGTCTCTGACATAGGGTTTCACTGTCCCGGGAAAGTCTCTGCTAACACCCTGCAGAGCGCTGTGCCCAATCTACAGAAACGTCTTGCGGTATCTCCTACAGGGAAAGTGCCAGGAGGGAACTGTCCATCTTGTTCTCAGTGTCTCTGAGAATTGCTCTGATTATCCCTGTGACCTCTTTGCTAAGACTCTCCAGAGAGCCGTCCTCAAAACCAACACACATCTTGACATATCTCCCTCATTGATCGCAGTGTCTCCAGGAACGGCATTCAAGGAGCCAGGAACTTTTCTCCCTACACTGTCCATTGAGTTGTCCTCAAAACCAATATACATCCTGCTATATCTCCCACATGGAAAGTGCCAGGAGGGAGAAGTGGCGATTATGTTTAGACTTTCTCGGAACTGCTTCAAATCAACTAGATATCTTTGTGCTGTAAATCTCCCAACAGCCAAACGCAAAAGCAGCAAACATCTCGCTGTATGTCCCACATCCAAAGTGCCAAGAGAGAGCTTGCTCTCCCTGTCTTTGAGTACTGTTTTCACTGTCCCGGTTACCTCTTTGCTAACATTCTCTTCAGCGCTGCAGGGAAACCAGGAACCACGTGGAGAAGGCACCCACACTGAAAGTGCCTGGAGGGAACATTGGGGCTTCTTCTCAGTGTCTCTGACATAGGGTTTCACTGTCCCGGGAAAGTCTCTGCTAACACCCTGCAGAGCGCTGTGCCCAATCTACAGAAACGTCTTGCGGTATCTCCTACAGGGAAAGTGCCAGGAGGGAACTGTCCATCTTGTTCTCAGTGTCTCTGAGAATTGCTCTGATTATCCCTGTGACCTCTTTGCTAAGACTCTCCAGAGAGCCGTCCTCAAAACCAACACACATCTTGACATATCTCCCACATTGATCGCAGTGTCTCCAGGAACGGCATTCAAGGAGCCAGGAACTTTTCTCCCTACACTGTCCATTGAGTTGTCCTCAAAACCAATATACATCCTGCTATATCTCCCACATGGAAAGTGCCAGGAGGGAGAAGTGGCGATTATGTTTAGACTTTCTCGGAACTGCTTCAAATCAACTAGATATCTTTGTGCTGTAAATCTCCCAACAGCCAAACGCAAAAGCAGCAAACATCTCGCTGTATGTCCCACATCCAAAGTGCCAAGAGAGAGCTTGCTCTCCCTCTCTTTGAGTACTGTTTTCGCTGTGCCGGTTACCTCTTTGCTAACATTCTCTTCAGCGCTGCAGGGAAACCAGGAACCACGTGGAGAAGGCACCCACACTGAAAGTGCCTGGAGGGAACATTGGGGCTTCTTCTCAGTGTCTCTGACATAGGGTTTCACTGTCCCGGGAAAGTCTCTGCTAACACCCTGCAGAGCGCTGTGCCCAATCTACAGAAACGTCTTGCGGTATCTCCTACAGGGAAAGTGCCAGGAGGGAACTGTCCATCTTGTTCTCAGTGTCTCTGAGAATTGCTCTGATTATCCCTGTGACCTCTTTGCTAAGACTCTCCAGAGAGCCGTCCTCAAAACCAACACACATCTTGACATATCTCCCTCATTGATCGCAGTGTCTCCAGGAACGGCATTCAAGGAGCCAGGAACTTTTCTCCCTACACTGTCCATTGAGTTGTCCTCAAAACCAATATACATCCTGCTATATCTCCCACATGGAAAGTGCCAGGAGGGAGAAGTGGCGATTATGTTTAGACTTTCTCGGAACTGCTTCAAATCAACTAGATATCTTTGTGCTGTAAATCTCCCAACAGCCAAACGCAAAAGCAGCAAACATCTCGCTGTATGTCCCACATCCAAAGTGCCAAGAGAGAGCTTGCTCTCCCTGTCTTTGAGTACTGTTTTCACTGTCCCGGTTACCTCTTTGCTAACATTCTCTTCAGCGCTGCAGGGAAACCAGGAACCACGTGGAGAAGGCACCCACACTGAAAGTGCCTGGAGGGAACATTGGGGCTTCTTCTCAGTGTCTCTGACATAGGGTTTCACTGTCCCGGGAAAGTCTCTGCTAACACCCTGCAGAGCGCTGTGCCCAATCTACAGAAACGTCTTGCGGTATCTCCTACAGGGAAAGTGCCAGGAGGGAATTGTCGAGCTTGTTCTCAGTGTCTCTGAGAATTGCTCTGATTATCCCTGTGACCTCTTTGCTAAGACTCTCCAGAGAGCCGTCCTCAAAACCAACACACATCTTGACATATCTCCCACATTGATCGCAGTGTCTCCAGGAACGGCATTCAAGGAGCCAGGAACTTTTCTCCCTACACTGTCCATTGAGTTGTCCTCAAAACCAATATACATCCTGCTATATCTCCCACATGGAAAGTGCCAGGAGGGAGAAGTGGCGATTATGTTTAGACTTTCTCGGAACTGCTTCAAATCAACTAGATATCTTTGTGCTGTAAATCTCCCAACAGCCAAACGCAAAAGCAGCAAACATCTCGCTGTATGTCCCACATCCAAAGTGCCAAGAGAGAGCTTGCTCTCCCTCTCTTTGAGTACTGTTTTCGCTGTGCCGGTTACCTCTTTGCTAACATTCTCTTCAGCGCTGCAGGGAAACCAGGAACCACGTGGAGAAGGCACCCACACTGAAAGTGCCTGGAGGGAACATTGGGGCTTCTTCTCAGTGTCTCTGACATAGGGTTTCACTGTCCCGGGAAAGTCTCTGCTAACACCCTGCAGAGCGCTGTGCCCAATCTACAGAAACGTCTTGCGGTATCTCCTACAGGGAAAGTGCCAGGAGGGAACTGTCCATCTTGTTCTCAGTGTCTCTGAGAATTGCTCTGATTATCCCTGTGACCTCTTTGCTAAGACTCTCCAGAGAGCCGTCCTCAAAACCAACACACATCTTGACATATCTCCCTCATTGATCGCAGTGTCTCCAGGAACGGCATTCAAGGAGCCAGGAACTTTTCTCCCTACACTGTCCATTGAGTTGTCCTCAAAACCAATATACATCCTGCTATATCTCCCACATGGAAAGTGCCAGGAGGGAGAAGTGGCGATTATGTTTAGACTTTCTCGGAACTGCTTCAAATCAACTAGATATCTTTGTGCTGTAAATCTCCCAACAGCCAAACGCAAAAGCAGCAAACATCTCGCTGTATGTCCCACATCCAAAGTGCCAAGAGAGAGCTTGCTCTCCCTGTCTTTGAGTACTGTTTTCGCTGTGCCGGTTACCTCTTTGCTAACATTCTCTTCAGCGCTGCAGGGAAACCAGGAACCACGTGGAGAAGGCACCCACACTGAAAGTGCCTGGAGGGAACATTGGGGCTTCTTCTCAGTGTCTCTGACATAGGGTTTCACTGTCCCGGGAAAGTCTCTGCTAACACCCTGCAGAGCGCTGTGCCCAATCTACAGAAACGTCTTGCGGTATCTCCTACAGGGAAAGTGCCAGGAGGGAACTGTCCATCTTGTTCTCAGTGTCTCTGAGAATTGCTCTGATTATCCCTGTGACCTCTTTGCTAAGACTCTCCAGAGAGCCGTCCTCAAAACAAACACACATCTTGACATATCTCCCACATTGATCGCAGTGTCTCCAGGAACGGCATTCAAGGAGCCAGGAACTTTTCTCCCTACACTGTCCATTGAGTTGTCCTCAAAACCAATATACATCCTGCTATATCTCCCACATGGAAAGTGCCAGGAGGGAGAAGTGGCGATTATGTTTAGACTTTCTCGGAACTGCTTCAAATCAACTAGATATCTTTGTGCTGTAAATCTCCCAACAGCCAAACGCAAAAGCAGCAAACATCTCGCTGTATGTCCCACATCCAAAGTGCCAAGAGAGAGCTTGCTCTCCCTGTCTTTGAGTACTGTTTTCGCTGTGCCGGTTACCTCTTTGCTAACATTCTCTTCAGCGCTGCAGGGAAACCAGGAACCACGTGGAGAAGGCACCCACACTGAAAGTGCCTGGAGGGAACATTGGGGCTTCTTCTCAGTGTCTCTGACATAGGGTTTCACTGTCCCGGGAAAGTCTCTGCTAACACCCTGCAGAGCGCTGTGCCCAATCTACAGAAACGTCTTGCGGTATCTCCTACAGGGAAAGTGCCAGGAGGGAACTGTCCATCTTGTTCTCAGTGTCTCTGAGAATTGCTCTGATTATCCCTGTGACCTCTTTGCTAAGACTCTCCAGAGAGCCGTCCTCAAAACCAACACACATCTTGACATATCTCCCACATTGATCGCAGTGTCTCCAGGAACGGCATTCAAGGAGCCAGGAACTTTTCTCCCTACACTGTCCATTGAGTTGTCCTCAAAACCAATATACATCCTGCTATATCTCCCACATGGAAAGTGCCAGGAGGGAGAAGTGGCGATTATGTTTAGACTTTCTCGGAACTGCTTCAAATCAACTAGATATCTTTGTGCTGTAAATCTCCCAACAGCCAAACGCAAAAGCAGCAAACATCTCGCTGTATGTCCCACATCCAAAGTGCCAAGAGAGAGCTTGCACTCCCTGTCTTTGAGTACTGTTTTCGCTGTGCCGGTTACCTCTTTGCTAACATTCTCTTCAGCGCTGCAGGGAAACCAGGAACCACGTGGAGAAGGCACCCACACTGAAAGTGCCTGGAGGGAACATTGGGGCTTCTTCTCAGTGTCTCTGACATAGGGTTTCACTGTCCCGGGAAAGTCTCTGCTAACACCCTGCAGAGCGCTGTGCCCAATCTACAGAAACGTCTTGCGGTATCTCCTACAGGGAAAGTGCCAGGAGGGAACTGTCCATCTTGTTCTCAGTGTCTCTGAGAATTGCTCTGATTATCCCTGTGACCTCTTTGCTAAGACTCTCCAGAGAGCCGTCCTCAAAACCAACACACATCTTGACATATCTCCCACATTGATCGCAGTGTCTCCAGGAACGGCATTCAAGGAGCCAGGAACTTTTCTCCCTACACTGTCCATTGAGTTGTCCTCAAAACCAATATACATCCTGCTATATCTCCCACATGGAAAGTGCCAGGAGGGAGAAGTGGCGATTATGTTTAGACTTTCTCGGAACTGCTTCAAATCAACTAGATATCTTTGTGCTGTAAATCTCCCAACAGCCAAACGCAAAAGCAGCAAACATCTCGCTGTATGTCCCACATCCAAAGTGCCAAGAGAGAGCTTGCTCTCCCTCTCTTTGAGTACTGTTTTCGCTGTGCCGGTTACCTCTTTGCTAACATTCTCTTCAGCGCTGCAGGGAAACCAGGAACCACGTGGAGAAGGCACCCACACTGAAAGTGCCTGGAGGGAACATTGGGGCTTCTTCTCAGTGTCTCTGACATAGGGTTTCACTGTCCCGGGAAAGTCTCTGCTAACACCCTGCAGAGCGCTGTGCCCAATCTACAGAAACGTCTTGCGGTATCTCCTACAGGGAAAGTGCCAGGAGGGAACTGTCCATCTTGTTCTCAGTGTCTCTGAGAATTGCTCTGATTATCCCTGTGACCTCTTTGCTAAGACTCTCCAGAGAGCCGTCCTCAAAACCAACACACATCTTGACATATCTCCCTCATTGATCGCAGTGTCTCCAGGAACGGCATTCAAGGAGCCAGGAACTTTTCTCCCTACACTGTCCATTGAGTTGTCCTCAAAACCAATATACATCCTGCTATATCTCCCACATGGAAAGTGCCAGGAGGGAGAAGTGGCGATTATGTTTAGACTTTCTCGGAACTGCTTCAAATCAACTAGATATCTTTGTGCTGTAAATCTCCCAACAGCCAAACGCAAAAGCAGCAAACATCTCGCTGTATGTCCCACATCCAAAGTGCCAAGAGAGAGCTTGCTCTCCCTGTCTTTGAGTATTGTTTTCGCTGTGCCGGTTACCTCTTTGCTAACATTCTCTTCAGCGCTGCAGGGAAACCAGGAACCACGTGGAGAAGGCACCCACACTGAAAGTGCCTGGAGGGAACATTGGGGCTTCTTCTCAGTGTCTCTGACATAGGGTTTCACTGTCCCGGGAAAGTCTCTGCTAACACCCTGCAGAGCGCTGTGCCCAATCTACAGAAACGTCTTGCGGTATCTCCTACAGGGAAAGTGCCAGGAGGGAACTGTCCATCTTGTTCTCAGTGTCTCTGAGAATTGCTCTGATTATCCCTGTGACCTCTTTGCTAAGACTCTCCAGAGAGCCGTCCTCAAAACCAACACACATCTTGACATATCTCCCACATTGATCGCAGTGTCTCCAGGAACGGCATTCAAGGAGCCAGGAACTTTTCTCCCTACACTGTCCATTGAGTTGTCCTCAAAACCAATATACATCCTGCTATATCTCCCACATGGAAAGTGCCAGGAGGGAGAAGTGGCGATTATGTTTAGACTTTCTCGGAACTGCTTCAAATCAACTAGATATCTTTGTGCTGTAAATCTCCCAACAGCCAAACGCAAAAGCAGCAAACATCTCGCTGTATGTCCCACATCCAAAGTGCCAAGAGAGAGCTTGCTCTCCCTCTCTTTGAGTACTGTTTTCGCTGTGCCGGTTACCTCTTTGCTAACATTCTCTTCAGCGCTGCAGGGAAACCAGGAACCACGTGGAGAAGGCACCCACACTGAAAGTGCCTGGAGGGAACATTGGGGCTTCTTCTCAGTGTCTCTGACATAGGGTTTCACTGTCCCGGGAAAGTCTCTGCTAACACCCTGCAGAGCGCTGTGCCCAATCTACAGAAACGTCTTGCGGTATCTCCTACAGGGAAAGTGCCAGGAGGGAACTGTCCATCTTGTTCTCAGTGTCTCTGAGAATTGCTCTGATTATCCCTGTGACCTCTTTGCTAAGACTCTCCAGAGAGCCGTCCTCAAAACCAACACACATCTTGACATATCTCCCTCATTGATCGCAGTGTCTCCAGGAACGGCATTCAAGGAGCCAGGAACTTTTCTCCCTACACTGTCCATTGAGTTGTCCTCAAAACCAATATACATCCTGCTATATCTCCCACATGGAAAGTGCCAGGAGGGAGAAGTGGCGATTATGTTTAGACTTTCTCGGAACTGCTTCAAATCAACTAGATATCTTTGTGCTGTAAATCTCCCAACAGCCAAACGCAAAAGCAGCAAACATCTCGCTGTATGTCCCACATCCAAAGTGCCAAGAGAGAGCTTGCTCTCCCTGTCTTTGAGTACTGTTTTCACTGTCCCGGTTACCTCTTTGCTAACATTCTCTTCAGCGCTGCAGGGAAACCAGGAACCACGTGGAGAAGGCACCCACACTGAAAGTGCCTGGAGGGAACATTGGGGCTTCTTCTCAGTGTCTCTGACATAGGGTTTCACTGTCCCGGGAAAGTCTCTGCTAACACCCTGCAGAGCGCTGTGCCCAATCTACAGAAACGTCTTGCGGTATCTCCTACAGGGAAAGTGCCAGGAGGGAACTGTCCATCTTGTTCTCAGTGTCTCTGAGAATTGCTCTGATTATCCCTGTGACCTCTTTGCTAAGACTCTCCAGAGAGCCGTCCTCAAAACCAACACACATCTTGACATATCTCCCTCATTGATCGCAGTGTCTCCAGGAACGGCATTCAAGGAGCCAGGAACTTTTCTCCCTACACTGTCCATTGAGTTGTCCTCAAAACCAATATACATCCTGCTATATCTCCCACATGGAAAGTGCCAGGAGGGAGAAGTGGCGATTATGTTTAGACTTTCTCGGAACTGCTTCAAATCAACTAGATATCTTTGTGCTGTAAATCTCCCAACAGCCAAACGCAAAAGCAGCAAACATCTCGCTGTATGTCCCACATCCAAAGTGCCAAGAGAGAGCTTGCTCTCCCTGTCTTTGAGTACTGTTTTCACTGTCCCGGTTACCTCTTTGCTAACATTCTCTTCAGCGCTGCAGGGAAACCAGGAACCACGTGGAGAAGGCACCCACACTGAAAGTGCCTGGAGGGAACATTGGGGCTTCTTCTCAGTGTCTCTGACATAGGGTTTCACTGTCCCGGGAAAGTCTCTGCTAACACCCTGCAGAGCGCTGTGCCCAATCTACAGAAACGTCTTGCGGTATCTCCTACAGGGAAAGTGCCAGGAGGGAACTGTCCATCTTGTTCTCAGTGTCTCTGAGAATTGCTCTGATTATCCCTGTGACCTCTTTGCTAAGACTCTCCAGAGAGCCGTCCTCAAAACCAACACACATCTTGACATATCTCCCACATTGATCGCAGTGTCTCCAGGAACGGCATTCAAGGAGCCAGGAACTTTTCTCCCTACACTGTCCATTGAGTTGTCCTCAAAACCAATATACATCCTGCTATATCTCCCACATGGAAAGTGCCAGGAGGGAGAAGTGGCGATTATGTTTAGACTTTCTCGGAACTGCTTCAAATCAACTAGATATCTTTGTGCTGTAAATCTCCCAACAGCCAAACGCAAAAGCAGCAAACATCTCGCTGTATGTCCCACATCCAAAGTGCCAAGAGAGAGCTTGCTCTCCCTCTCTTTGAGTACTGTTTTCGCTGTGCCGGTTACCTCTTTGCTAACATTCTCTTCAGCGCTGCAGGGAAACCAGGAACCACGTGGAGAAGGCACCCACACTGAAAGTGCCTGGAGGGAACATTGGGGCTTCTTCTCAGTGTCTCTGACATAGGGTTTCACTGTCCCGGGAAAGTCTCTGCTAACACCCTGCAGAGCGCTGTGCCCAATCTACAGAAACGTCTTGCGGTATCTCCTACAGGGAAAGTGCCAGGAGGGAACTGTCCATCTTGTTCTCAGTGTCTCTGAGAATTGCTCTGATTATCCCTGTGACCTCTTTGCTAAGACTCTCCAGAGAGCCGTCCTCAAAACCAACACACATCTTGACATATCTCCCTCATTGATCGCAGTGTCTCCAGGAACGGCATTCAAGGAGCCAGGAACTTTTCTCCCTACACTGTCCATTGAGTTGTCCTCAAAACCAATATACATCCTGCTATATCTCCCACATGGAAAGTGCCAGGAGGGAGAAGTGGCGATTATGTTTAGACTTTCTCGGAACTGCTTCAAATCAACTAGATATCTTTGTGCTGTAAATCTCCCAACAGCCAAACGCAAAAGCAGCAAACATCTCGCTGTATGTCCCACATCCAAAGTGCCAAGAGAGAGCTTGCTCTCCCTGTCTTTGAGTACTGTTTTCGCTGTCCCGGTTACCTCTTTGCTAACATTCTCTTCAGCGCTGCAGGGAAACCAGGAACCACGTGGAGAAGGCACCCACACTGAAAGTGCCTGGAGGGAACATTGGGGCTTCTTCTCAGTGTCTCTGACATAGGGTTTCACTGTCCCGGGAAAGTCTCTGCTAACACCCTGCAGAGCGCTGTGCCCAATCTACAGAAACGTCTTGCGGTATCTCCTACAGGGAAAGTGCCAGGAGGGAACTGTCCATCTTGTTCTCAGTGTCTCTGAGAATTGCTCTGATTATCCCTGTGACCTCTTTGCTAAGACTCTCCAGAGAGCCGTCCTCAAAACCAACACACATCTTGACATATCTCCCACATTGATCGCAGTGTCTCCAGGAACGGCATTCAAGGAGCCAGGAACTTTTCTCCCTACACTGTCCATTGAGTTGTCCTCAAAACCAATATACATCCTGCTATATCTCCCACATGGAAAGTGCCAGGAGGGAGAAGTGGCGATTATGTTTAGACTTTCTCGGAACTGCTTCAAATCAACTAGATATCTTTGTGCTGTAAATCTCCCAACAGCCAAACGCAAAAGCAGCAAACATCTCGCTGTATGTCCCACATCCAAAGTGCCAAGAGAGAGCTTGCTCTCCCTCTCTTTGAGTACTGTTTTCGCTGTGCCGGTTACCTCTTTGCTAACATTCTCTTCAGCGCTGCAGGGAAACCAGGAACCACGTGGAGAAGGCACCCACACTGAAAGTGCCTGGAGGGAACATTGGGGCTTCTTCTCAGTGTCTCTGACATAGGGTTTCACTGTCCCGGGAAAGTCTCTGCTAACACCCTGCAGAGCGCTGTGCCCAATCTACAGAAACGTCTTGCGGTATCTCCTACAGGGAAAGTGCCAGGAGGGAACTGTCCATCTTGTTCTCAGTGTCTCTGAGAATTGCTCTGATTATCCCTGTGACCTCTTTGCTAAGACTCTCCAGAGAGCCGTCCTCAAAACCAACACACATCTTGACATATCTCCCTCATTGATCGCAGTGTCTCCAGGAACGGCATTCAAGGAGCCAGGAACTTTTCTCCCTACACTGTCCATTGAGTTGTCCTCAAAACCAATATACATCCTGCTATATCTCCCACATGGAAAGTGCCAGGAGGGAGAAGTGGCGATTATGTTTAGACTTTCTCGGAACTGCTTCAAATCAACTAGATATCTTTGTGCTGTAAATCTCCCAACAGCCAAACGCAAAAGCAGCAAACATCTCGCTGTATGTCCCACATCCAAAGTGCCAAGAGAGAGCTTGCTCTCCCTCTCTTTGAGTACTGTTTTCACTGTCCCGGTTACCTCTTTGCTAACATTCTCTTCAGCGCTGCAGGGAAACCAGGAACCACGTGGAGAAGGCACCCACACTGAAAGTGCCTGGAGGGAACATTGGGGCTTCTTCTCAGTGTCTCTGACATAGGGTTTCACTGTCCCGGGAAAGTCTCTGCTAACACCCTGCAGAGCGCTGTGCCCAATCTACAGAAACGTCTTGCGGTATCTCCTACAGGGAAAGTGCCAGGAGGGAATTGTCGAGCTTGTTCTCAGTGTCTCTGAGAATTGCTCTGATTATCCCTGTGACCTCTTTGCTAAGACTCTCCAGAGAGCCGTCCTCAAAACCAACACACATCTTGACATATCTCCCACATTGATCGCAGTGTCTCCAGGAACGGCATTCAAGGAGCCAGGAACTTTTCTCCCTACACTGTCCATTGAGTTGTCCTCAAAACCAATATACATCCTGCTATATCTCCCACATGGAAAGTGCCAGGAGGGAGAAGTGGCGATTATGTTTAGACTTTCTCGGAACTGCTTCAAATCAACTAGATATCTTTGTGCTGTAAATCTCCCAACAGCCAAACGCAAAAGCAGCAAACATCTCGCTGTATGTCCCACATCCAAAGTGCCAAGAGAGAGCTTGCTCTCCCTCTCTTTGAGTACTGTTTTCGCTGTGCCGGTTACCTCTTTGCTAACATTCTCTTCAGCGCTGCAGGGAAACCAGGAACCACGTGGAGAAGGCACCCACACTGAAAGTGCCTGGAGGGAACATTGGGGCTTCTTCTCAGTGTCTCTGACATAGGGTTTCACTGTCCCGGGAAAGTCTCTGCTAACACCCTGCAGAGCGCTGTGCCCAATCTACAGAAACGTCTTGCGGTATCTCCTACAGGGAAAGTGCCAGGAGGGAACTGTCCATCTTGTTCTCAGTGTCTCTGAGAATTGCTCTGATTATCCCTGTGACCTCTTTGCTAAGACTCTCCAGAGAGCCGTCCTCAAAACCAACACACATCTTGACATATCTCCCACATTGATCGCAGTGTCTCCAGGAACGGCATTCAAGGAGCCAGGAACTTTTCTCCCTACACTGTCCATTGAGTTGTCCTCAAAACCAATATACATCCTGCTATATCTCCCACATGGAGAGTGCCAGGAGGGAGAAGTGGCGATTATGTTTAGACTTTCTCGGAACTGCTTCAAATCAACTAGATATCTTTGTGCTGTAAATCTCCCAACAGCCAAACGCAAAAGCAGCAAACATCTCGCTGTATGTCCCACATCCAAAGTGCCAAGAGAGAGCTTGCTCTCCCTGTCTTTGAGTACTGTTTTCGCTGTGCCGGTTACCTCTTTGCTAACATTCTCTTCAGCGCTGCAGGGAAACCAGGAACCACGTGGAGAAGGCACCCACACTGAAAGTGCCTGGAGGGAACATTGGGGCTTCTTCTCAGTGTCTCTGACATAGGGTTTCACTGTCCCGGGAAAGTCTCTGCTAACACCCTGCAGAGCGCTGTGCCCAATCTACAGAAACGTCTTGCGGTATCTCCTACAGGGAAAGTGCCAGGAGGGAACTGTCCATCTTGTTCTCAGTGTCTCTGAGAATTGCTCTGATTATCCCTGTGACCTCTTTGCTAAGACTCTCCAGAGAGCCGTCCTCAAAACAAACACACATCTTGACATATCTCCCACATTGATCGCAGTGTCTCCAGGAACGGCATTCAAGGAGCCAGGAACTTTTCTCCCTACACTGTCCATTGAGTTGTCCTCAAAACCAATATACATCCTGCTATATCTCCCACATGGAAAGTGCCAGGAGGGAGAAGTGGCGATTATGTTTAGACTTTCTCGGAACTGCTTCAAATCAACTAGATATCTTTGTGCTGTAAATCTCCCAACAGCCAAACGCAAAAGCAGCAAACATCTCGCTGTATGTCCCACATCCAAAGTGCCAAGAGAGAGCTTGCTCTCCCTCTCTTTGAGTACTGTTTTCGCTGTGCCGGTTACCTCTTTGCTAACATTCTCTTCAGCGCTGCAGGGAAACCAGGAACCACGTGGAGAAGGCACCCACACTGAAAGTGCCTGGAGGGAACATTGGGGCTTCTTCTCAGTGTCTCTGACATAGGGTTT
Source organism: Chroicocephalus ridibundus (assembly GCF_963924245.1). Classification (NCBI taxonomy): domain Eukaryota; kingdom Metazoa; phylum Chordata; class Aves; order Charadriiformes; family Laridae; genus Chroicocephalus; species Chroicocephalus ridibundus. The sequence continues at coordinate 26,523 of NW_026961789.1, forward strand.
CACTGTCCCGGGAAAGTCTCTGCTAACACCCTGCAGAGCGCTGTGCCCAATCTACAGAAACGTCTTGCGGTATCTCCTACAGGGAAAGTGCCAGGAGGGAACTGTCCATCTTGTTCTCAGTGTCTCTGAGAATTGCTCTGATTATCCCTGTGACCTCTTTGCTAAGACTCTCCAGAGAGCCGTCCTCAAAACCAACACACATCTTGACATATCTCCCACATTGATCGCAGTGTCTCCAGGAACGGCATTCAAGGAGCCAGGAACTTTTCTCCCTACACTGTCCATTGAGTTGTCCTCAAAACCAATATACATCCTGCTATATCTCCCACATGGAAAGTGCCAGGAGGGAGAAGTGGCGATTATGTTTAGACTTTCTCGGAACTGCTTCAAATCAACTAGATATCTTTGTGCTGTAAATCTCCCAACAGCCAAACGCAAAAGCAGCAAACATCTCGCTGTATGTCCCACATCCAAAGTGCCAAGAGAGAGCTTGCTCTCCCTCTCTTTGAGTACTGTTTTCGCTGTGCCGGTTACCTCTTTGCTAACATTCTCTTCAGCGCTGCAGGGAAACCAGGAACCACGTGGAGAAGGCACCCACACTGAAAGTGCCTGGAGGGAACATTGGGGCTTCTTCTCAGTGTCTCTGACATAGGGTTTCACTGTCCCGGGAAAGTCTCTGCTAACACCCTGCAGAGCGCTGTGCCCAATCTACAGAAACGTCTTGCGGTATCTCCTACAGGGAAAGTGCCAGGAGGGAACTGTCCATCTTGTTCTCAGTGTCTCTGAGAATTGCTCTGATTATCCCTGTGACCTCTTTGCTAAGACTCTCCAGAGAGCCGTCCTCAAAACCAACACACATCTTGACATATCTCCCTCATTGATCGCAGTGTCTCCAGGAACGGCATTCAAGGAGCCAGGAACTTTTCTCCCTACACTGTCCATTGAGTTGTCCTCAAAACCAATATACATCCTGCTATATCTCCCACATGGAAAGTGCCAGGAGGGAGAAGTGGCGATTATGTTTAGACTTTCTCGGAACTGCTTCAAATCAACTAGATATCTTTGTGCTGTAAATCTCCCAACAGCCAAACGCAAAAGCAGCAAACATCTCGCTGTATGTCCCACATCCAAAGTGCCAAGAGAGAGCTTGCTCTCCCTGTCTTTGAGTACTGTTTTCGCTGTCCCGGTTACCTCTTTGCTAACATTCTCTTCAGCGCTGCAGGGAAACCAGGAACCACGTGGAGAAGGCACCCACACTGAAAGTGCCTGGAGGGAACATTGGGGCTTCTTCTCAGTGTCTCTGACATAGGGTTTCACTGTCCCGGGAAAGTCTCTGCTAACACCCTGCAGAGCGCTGTGCCCAATCTACAGAAACGTCTTGCGGTATCTCCTACAGGGAAAGTGCCAGGAGGGAACTGTCCATCTTGTTCTCAGTGTCTCTGAGAATTGCTCTGATTATCCCTGTGACCTCTTTGCTAAGACTCTCCAGAGAGCCGTCCTCAAAACAAACACACATCTTGACATATCTCCCACATTGATCGCAGTGTCTCCAGGAACGGCATTCAAGGAGCCAGGAACTTTTCTCCCTACACTGTCCATTGAGTTGTCCTCAAAACCAATATACATCCTGCTATATCTCCCACATGGAAAGTGCCAGGAGGGAGAAGTGGCGATTATGTTTAGACTTTCTCGGAACTGCTTCAAATCAACTAGATATCTTTGTGCTGTAAATCTCCCAACAGCCAAACGCAAAAGCAGCAAACATCTCGCTGTATGTCCCACATCCAAAGTGCCAAGAGAGAGCTTGCTCTCCCTCTCTTTGAGTACTGTTTTCGCTGTGCCGGTTACCTCTTTGCTAACATTCTCTTCAGCGCTGCAGGGAAACCAGGAACCACGTGGAGAAGGCACCCACACTGAAAGTGCCTGGAGGGAACATTGGGGCTTCTTCTCAGTGTCTCTGACATAGGGTTTCACTGTCCCGGGAAAGTCTCTGCTAACACCCTGCAGAGCGCTGTGCCCAATCTACAGAAACGTCTTGCGGTATCTCCTACAGGGAAAGTGCCAGGAGGGAACTGTCCATCTTGTTCTCAGTGTCTCTGAGAATTGCTCTGATTATCCCTGTGACCTCTTTGCTAAGACTCTCCAGAGAGCCGTCCTCAAAACCAACACACATCTTGACATATCTCCCACATTGATCGCAGTGTCTCCAGGAACGGCATTCAAGGAGCCAGGAACTTTTCTCCCTACACTGTCCATTGAGTTGTCCTCAAAACCAATATACATCCTGCTATATCTCCCACATGGAAAGTGCCAGGAGGGAGAAGTGGCGATTATGTTTAGACTTTCTCGGAACTGCTTCAAATCAACTAGATATCTTTGTGCTGTAAATCTCCCAACAGCCAAACGCAAAAGCAGCAAACATCTCGCTGTATGTCCCACATCCAAAGTGCCAAGAGAGAGCTTGCTCTCCCTGTCTTTGAGTACTGTTTTCGCTGTGCCGGTTACCTCTTTGCTAACATTCTCTTCAGCGCTGCAGGGAAACCAGGAACCACGTGGAGAAGGCACCCACACTGAAAGTGCCTGGAGGGAACATTGGGGCTTCTTCTCAGTGTCTCTGACATAGGGTTTCACTGTCCCGGGAAAGTCTCTGCTAACACCCTGCAGAGCGCTGTGCCCAATCTACAGAAACGTCTTGCGGTATCTCCTACAGGGAAAGTGCCAGGAGGGAACTGTCCATCTTGTTCTCAGTGTCTCTGAGAATTGCTCTGATTATCCCTGTGACCTCTTTGCTAAGACTCTCCAGAGAGCCGTCCTCAAAACAAACACACATCTTGACATATCTCCCTCATTGATCGCAGTGTCTCCAGGAACGGCATTCAAGGAGCCAGGAACTTTTCTCCCTACACTGTCCATTGAGTTGTCCTCAAAACCAATATACATCCTGCTATATCTCCCACATGGAAAGTGCCAGGAGGGAGAAGTGGCGATTATGTTTAGACTTTCTCGGAACTGCTTCAAATCAACTAGATATCTTTGTGCTGTAAATCTCCCAACAGCCAAACGCAAAAGCAGCAAACATCTCGCTGTATGTCCCACATCCAAAGTGCCAAGAGAGAGCTTGCTCTCCCTGTCTTTGAGTACTGTTTTCGCTGTGCCGGTTACCTCTTTGCTAACATTCTCTTCAGCGCTGCAGGGAAACCAGGAACCACGTGGAGAAGGCACCCACACTGAAAGTGCCTGGAGGGAACATTGGGGCTTCTTCTCAGTGTCTCTGACATAGGGTTTCACTGTCCCGGGAAAGTCTCTGCTAACACCCTGCAGAGCGCTGTGCCCAATCTACAGAAACGTCTTGCGGTATCTCCTACAGGGAAAGTGCCAGGAGGGAACTGTCCATCTTGTTCTCAGTGTCTCTGAGAATTGCTCTGATTATCCCTGTGACCTCTTTGCTAAGACTCTCCAGAGAGCCGTCCTCAAAACCAACACACATCTTGACATATCTCCCACATTGATCGCAGTGTCTCCAGGAACGGCATTCAAGGAGCCAGGAACTTTTCTCCCTACACTGTCCATTGAGTTGTCCTCAAAACCAATATACATCCTGCTATATCTCCCACATGGAAAGTGCCAGGAGGGAGAAGTGGCGATTATGTTTAGACTTTCTCGGAACTGCTTCAAATCAACTAGATATCTTTGTGCTGTAAATCTCCCAACAGCCAAACGCAAAAGCAGCAAACATCTCGCTGTATGTCCCACATCCAAAGTGCCAAGAGAGAGCTTGCTCTCCCTGTCTTTGAGTACTGTTTTCGCTGTGCCGGTTACCTCTTTGCTAACATTCTCTTCAGCGCTGCAGGGAAACCAGGAACCACGTGGAGAAGGCACCCACACTGAAAGTGCCTGGAGGGAACATTGGGGCTTCTTCTCAGTGTCTCTGACATAGGGTTTCACTGTCCCGGGAAAGTCTCTGCTAACACCCTGCAGAGCGCTGTGCCCAATCTACAGAAACGTCTTGCGGTATCTCCTACAGGGAAAGTGCCAGGAGGGAACTGTCCATCTTGTTCTCAGTGTCTCTGAGAATTGCTCTGATTATCCCTGTGACCTCTTTGCTAAGACTCTCCAGAGAGCCGTCCTCAAAACAAACACACATCTTGACATATCTCCCACATTGATCGCAGTGTCTCCAGGAACGGCATTCAAGGAGCCAGGAACTTTTCTCCCTACACTGTCCATTGAGTTGTCCTCAAAACCAATATACATCCTGCTATATCTCCCACATGGAAAGTGCCAGGAGGGAGAAGTGGCGATTATGTTTAGACTTTCTCGGAACTGCTTCAAATCAACTAGATATCTTTGTGCTGTAAATCTCCCAACAGCCAAACGCAAAAGCAGCAAACATCTCGCTGTATGTCCCACATCCAAAGTGCCAAGAGAGAGCTTGCTCTCCCTCTCTTTGAGTACTGTTTTCGCTGTGCCGGTTACCTCTTTGCTAACATTCTCTTCAGCGCTGCAGGGAAACCAGGAACCACGTGGAGAAGGCACCCACACTGAAAGTGCCTGGAGGGAACATTGGGGCTTCTTCTCAGTGTCTCTGACATAGGGTTTCACTGTCCCGGGAAAGTCTCTGCTAACACCCTGCAGAGCGCTGTGCCCAATCTACAGAAACGTCTTGCGGTATCTCCTACAGGGAAAGTGCCAGGAGGGAACTGTCCATCTTGTTCTCAGTGTCTCTGAGAATTGCTCTGATTATCCCTGTGACCTCTTTGCTAAGACTCTCCAGAGAGCCGTCCTCAAAACAAACACACATCTTGACATATCTCCCACATTGATCGCAGTGTCTCCAGGAACGGCATTCAAGGAGCCAGGAACTTTTCTCCCTACACTGTCCATTGAGTTGTCCTCAAAACCAATATACATCCTGCTATATCTCCCACATGGAAAGTGCCAGGAGGGAGAAGTGGCGATTATGTTTAGACTTTCTCGGAACTGCTTCAAATCAACTAGATATCTTTGTGCTGTAAATCTCCCAACAGCCAAACGCAAAAGCAGCAAACATCTCGCTGTATGTCCCACATCCAAAGTGCCAAGAGAGAGCTTGCTCTCCCTCTCTTTGAGTACTGTTTTCGCTGTGCCGGTTACCTCTTTGCTAACATTCTCTTCAGCGCTGCAGGGAAACCAGGAACCACGTGGAGAAGGCACCCACACTGAAAGTGCCTGGAGGGAACATTGGGGCTTCTTCTCAGTGTCTCTGACATAGGGTTTCACTGTCCCGGGAAAGTCTCTGCTAACACCCTGCAGAGCGCTGTGCCCAATCTACAGAAACGTCTTGCGGTATCTCCTACAGGGAAAGTGCCAGGAGGGAACTGTCCATCTTGTTCTCAGTGTCTCTGAGAATTGCTCTGATTATCCCTGTGACCTCTTTGCTAAGACTCTCCAGAGAGCCGTCCTCAAAACAAACACACATCTTGACATATCTCCCACATTGATCGCAGTGTCTCCAGGAACGGCATTCAAGGAGCCAGGAACTTTTCTCCCTACACTGTCCATTGAGTTGTCCTCAAAACCAATATACATCCTGCTATATCTCCCACATGGAAAGTGCCAGGAGGGAGAAGTGGCGATTATGTTTAGACTTTCTCGGAACTGCTTCAAATCAACTAGATATCTTTGTGCTGTAAATCTCCCAACAGCCAAACGCAAAAGCAGCAAACATCTCGCTGTATGTCCCACATCCAAAGTGCCAAGAGAGAGCTTGCTCTCCCTCTCTTTGAGTACTGTTTTCGCTGTGCCGGTTACCTCTTTGCTAACATTCTCTTCAGCGCTGCAGGGAAACCAGGAACCACGTGGAGAAGGCACCCACACTGAAAGTGCCTGGAGGGAACATTGGGGCTTCTTCTCAGTGTCTCTGACATAGGGTTTCACTGTCCCGGGAAAGTCTCTGCTAACACCCTGCAGAGCGCTGTGCCCAATCTACAGAAACGTCTTGCGGTATCTCCTACAGGGAAAGTGCCAGGAGGGAACTGTCCATCTTGTTCTCAGTGTCTCTGAGAATTGCTCTGATTATCCCTGTGACCTCTTTGCTAAGACTCTCCAGAGAGCCGTCCTCAAAACAAACACACATCTTGACATATCTCCCACATTGATCGCAGTGTCTCCAGGAACGGCATTCAAGGAGCCAGGAACTTTTCTCCCTACACTGTCCATTGAGTTGTCCTCAAAACCAATATACATCCTGCTATATCTCCCACATGGAAAGTGCCAGGAGGGAGAAGTGGCGATTATGTTTAGACTTTCTCGGAACTGCTTCAAATCAACTAGATATCTTTGTGCTGTAAATCTCCCAACAGCCAAACGCAAAAGCAGCAAACATCTCGCTGTATGTCCCACATCCAAAGTGCCAAGAGAGAGCTTGCTCTCCCTGTCTTTGAGTACTGTTTTCGCTGTGCCGGTTACCTCTTTGCTAACATTCTCTTCAGCGCTGCAGGGAAACCAGGAACCACGTGGAGAAGGCACCCACACTGAAAGTGCCTGGAGGGAACATTGGGGCTTCTTCTCAGTGTCTCTGACATAGGGTTTCACTGTCCCGGGAAAGTCTCTGCTAACACCCTGCAGAGCGCTGTGCCCAATCTACAGAAACGTCTTGCGGTATCTCCTACAGGGAAAGTGCCAGGAGGGAACTGTCCATCTTGTTCTCAGTGTCTCTGAGAATTGCTCTGATTATCCCTGTGACCTCTTTGCTAAGACTCTCCAGAGAGCCGTCCTCAAAACAAACACACATCTTGACATATCTCCCACATTGATCGCAGTGTCTCCAGGAACGGCATTCAAGGAGCCAGGAACTTTTCTCCCTACACTGTCCATTGAGTTGTCCTCAAAACCAATATACATCCTGCTATATCTCCCACATGGAAAGTGCCAGGAGGGAGAAGTGGCGATTATGTTTAGACTTTCTCGGAACTGCTTCAAATCAACTAGATATCTTTGTGCTGTAAATCTCCCAACAGCCAAACGCAAAAGCAGCAAACATCTCGCTGTATGTCCCACATCCAAAGTGCCAAGAGAGAGCTTGCTCTCCCTGTCTTTGAGTACTGTTTTCGCTGTGCCGGTTACCTCTTTGCTAACATTCTCTTCAGCGCTGCAGGGAAACCAGGAACCACGTGGAGAAGGCACCCACACTGAAAGTGCCTGGAGGGAACATTGGGGCTTCTTCTCAGTGTCTCTGACATAGGGTTTCACTGTCCCGGGAAAGTCTCTGCTAACACCCTGCAGAGCGCTGTGCCCAATCTACAGAAACGTCTTGCGGTATCTCCTACAGGGAAAGTGCCAGGAGGGAATTGTCGAGCTTGTTCTCAGTGTCTCTGAGAATTGCTCTGATTATCCCTGTGACCTCTTTGCTAAGACTCTCCAGAGAGCCGTCCTCAAAACCAACACACATCTTGACATATCTCCCACATTGATCGCAGTGTCTCCAGGAACGGCATTCAAGGAGCCAGGAACTTTTCTCCCTACACTGTCCATTGAGTTGTCCTCAAAACCAATATACATCCTGCTATATCTCCCACATGGAAAGTGCCAGGAGGGAGAAGTGGCGATTATGTTTAGACTTTCTCGGAACTGCTTCAAATCAACTAGATATCTTTGTGCTGTAAATCTCCCAACAGCCAAACGCAAAAGCAGCAAACATCTCGCTGTATGTCCCACATCCAAAGTGCCAAGAGAGAGCTTGCTCTCCCTCTCTTTGAGTACTGTTTTCGCTGTGCCGGTTACCTCTTTGCTAACATTCTCTTCAGCGCTGCAGGGAAACCAGGAACCACGTGGAGAAGGCACCCACACTGAAAGTGCCTGGAGGGAACATTGGGGCTTCTTCTCAGTGTCTCTGACATAGGGTTTCACTGTCCCGGGAAAGTCTCTGCTAACACCCTGCAGAGCGCTGTGCCCAATCTACAGAAACGTCTTGCGGTATCTCCTACAGGGAAAGTGCCAGGAGGGAATTGTCGAGCTTGTTCTCAGTGTCTCTGAGAATTGCTCTGATTATCCCTGTGACCTCTTTGCTAAGACTCTCCAGAGAGCCGTCCTCAAAACAAACACACATCTTGACATATCTCCCACATTGATCGCAGTGTCTCCAGGAACGGCATTCAAGGAGCCAGGAACTTTTCTCCCTACACTGTCCATTGAGTTGTCCTCAAAACCAATATACATCCTGCTATATCTCCCACATGGAAAGTGCCAGGAGGGAGAAGTGGCGATTATGTTTAGACTTTCTCGGAACTGCTTCAAATCAACTAGATATCTTTGTGCTGTAAATCTCCCAACAGCCAAACGCAAAAGCAGCAAACATCTCGCTGTATGTCCCACATCCAAAGTGCCAAGAGAGAGCTTGCTCTCCCTGTCTTTGAGTACTGTTTTCGCTGTGCCGGTTACCTCTTTGCTAACATTCTCTTCAGCGCTGCAGGGAAACCAGGAACCACGTGGAGAAGGCACCCACACTGAAAGTGCCTGGAGGGAACATTGGGGCTTCTTCTCAGTGTCTCTGACATAGGGTTTCACTGTCCCGGGAAAGTCTCTGCTAACACCCTGCAGAGCGCTGTGCCCAATCTACAGAAACGTCTTGCGGTATCTCCTACAGGGAAAGTGCCAGGAGGGAACTGTCCATCTTGTTCTCAGTGTCTCTGAGAATTGCTCTGATTATCCCTGTGACCTCTTTGCTAAGACTCTCCAGAGAGCCGTCCTCAAAACCAACACACATCTTGACATATCTCCCACATTGATCGCAGTGTCTCCAGGAACGGCATTCAAGGAGCCAGGAACTTTTCTCCCTACACTCTCCATTGAGTTGTCCTCAAAACCAATATACATCCTGCTATATCTCCCACATGGAAAGTGCCAGGAGGGAGAAGTGGCGATTATGTTTAGACTTTCTCGGAACTGCTTCAAATCAACTAGATATCTTTGTGCTGTAAATCTCCCAACAGCCAAACGCAAAAGCAGCAAACATCTCGCTGTATGTCCCACATCCAAAGTGCCAAGAGAGAGCTTGCTCTCCCTCTCTTTGAGTACTGTTTTCGCTGTGCCGGTTACCTCTTTGCTAACATTCTCTTCAGCGCTGCAGGGAAACCAGGAACCACGTGGAGAAGGCACCCACACTGAAAGTGCCTGGAGGGAACATTGGGGCTTCTTCTCAGTGTCTCTGACATAGGGTTTCACTGTCCCGGGAAAGTCTCTGCTAACACCCTGCAGAGCGCTGTGCCCAATCTACAGAAACGTCTTGCGGTATCTCCTACAGGGAAAGTGCCAGGAGGGAACTGTCCATCTTGTTCTCAGTGTCTCTGAGAATTGCTCTGATTATCCCTGTGACCTCTTTGCTAAGACTCTCCAGAGAGCCGTCCTCAAAACAAACACACATCTTGACATATCTCCCACATTGATCGCAGTGTCTCCAGGAACGGCATTCAAGGAGCCAGGAACTTTTCTCCCTACACTGTCCATTGAGTTGTCCTCAAAACCAATATACATCCTGCTATATCTCCCACATGGAAAGTGCCAGGAGGGAGAAGTGGCGATTATGTTTAGACTTTCTCGGAACTGCTTCAAATCAACTAGATATCTTTGTGCTGTAAATCTCCCAACAGCCAAACGCAAAAGCAGCAAACATCTCGCTGTATGTCCCACATCCAAAGTGCCAAGAGAGAGCTTGCTCTCCCTGTCTTTGAGTACTGTTTTCGCTGTGCCGGTTACCTCTTTGCTAACATTCTCTTCAGCGCTGCAGGGAAACCAGGAACCACGTGGAGAAGGCACCCACACTGAAAGTGCCTGGAGGGAACATTGGGGCTTCTTCTCAGTGTCTCTGACATAGGGTTTCACTGTCCCGGGAAAGTCTCTGCTAACACCCTGCAGAGCGCTGTGCCCAATCTACAGAAACGTCTTGCGGTATCTCCTACAGGGAAAGTGCCAGGAGGGAACTGTCCATCTTGTTCTCAGTGTCTCTGAGAATTGCTCTGATTATCCCTGTGACCTCTTTGCTAAGACTCTCCAGAGAGCCGTCCTCAAAACCAACACACATCTTGACATATCTCCCACATTGATCGCAGTGTCTCCAGGAACGGCATTCAAGGAGCCAGGAACTTTTCTCCCTACACTGTCCATTGAGTTGTCCTCAAAACCAATATACATCCTGCTATATCTCCCACATGGAAAGTGCCAGGAGGGAGAAGTGGCGATTATGTTTAGACTTTCTCGGAACTGCTTCAAATCAACTAGATATCTTTGTGCTGTAAATCTCCCAACAGCCAAACGCAAAAGCAGCAAACATCTCGCTGTATGTCCCACATCCAAAGTGCCAAGAGAGAGCTTGCTCTCCCTGTCTTTGAGTACTGTTTTCGCTGTGCCGGTTACCTCTTTGCTAACATTCTCTTCAGCGCTGCAGGGAAACCAGGAACCACGTGGAGAAGGCACCCACACTGAAAGTGCCTGGAGGGAACATTGGGGCTTCTTCTCAGTGTCTCTGACATAGGGTTTCACTGTCCCGGGAAAGTCTCTGCTAACACCCTGCAGAGCGCTGTGCCCAATCTACAGAAACGTCTTGCGGTATCTCCTACAGGGAAAGTGCCAGGAGGGAACTGTCCATCTTGTTCTCAGTGTCTCTGAGAATTGCTCTGATTATCCCTGTGACCTCTTTGCTAAGACTCTCCAGAGAGCCGTCCTCAAAACAAACACACATCTTGACATATCTCCCTCATTGATCGCAGTGTCTCCAGGAACGGCATTCAAGGAGCCAGGAACTTTTCTCCCTACACTGTCCATTGAGTTGTCCTCAAAACCAATATACATCCTGCTATATCTCCCACATGGAAAGTGCCAGGAGGGAGAAGTGGCGATTATGTTTAGACTTTCTCGGAACTGCTTCAAATCAACTAGATATCTTTGTGCTGTAAATCTCCCAACAGCCAAACGCAAAAGCAGCAAACATCTCGCTGTATGTCCCACATCCAAAGTGCCAAGAGAGAGCTTGCTCTCCCTGTCTTTGAGTACTGTTTTCGCTGTGCCGGTTACCTCTTTGCTAACATTCTCTTCAGCGCTGCAGGGAAACCAGGAACCACGTGGAGAAGGCACCCACACTGAAAGTGCCTGGAGGGAACATTGGGGCTTCTTCTCAGTGTCTCTGACATAGGGTTTCACTGTCCCGGGAAAGTCTCTGCTAACACCCTGCAGAGCGCTGTGCCCAATCTACAGAAATGTCTTGCGGTATCTCCTACAGGGAAAGTGCCAGGAGGGAATTGTCGAGCTTGTTCTCAGTGTCTCTGAGAATTGCTCTGATTATCCCTGTGACCTCTTTGCTAAGACTCTCCAGAGAGCCGTCCTCAAAACCAACACACATCTTGACATATCTCCCACATTGATCGCAGTGTCTCCAGGAACGGCATTCAAGGAGCCAGGAACTTTTCTCCCTACACTGTCCATTGAGTTGTCCTCAAAACCAATATACATCCTGCTATATCTCCCACATGGAAAGTGCCAGGAGGGAGAAGTGGCGATTATGTTTAGACTTTCTCGGAACTGCTTCAAATCAACTAGATATCTTTGTGCTGTAAATCTCCCAACAGCCAAACGCAAAAGCAGCAAACATCTCGCTGTATGTCCCACATCCAAAGTGCCAAGAGAGAGCTTGCTCTCCCTCTCTTTGAGTACTGTTTTCGCTGTGCCGGTTACCTCTTTGCTAACATTCTCTTCAGCGCTGCAGGGAAACCAGGAACCACGTGGAGAAGGCACCCACACTGAAAGTGCCTGGAGGGAACATTGGGGCTTCTTCTCAGTGTCTCTGACATAGGGTTTCACTGTCCCGGGAAAGTCTCTGCTAACACCCTGCAGAGCGCTGTGCCCAATCTACAGAAACGTCTTGCGGTATCTCCTACAGGGAAAGTGCCAGGAGGGAACTGTCCATCTTGTTCTCAGTGTCTCTGAGAATTGCTCTGATTATCCCTGTGACCTCTTTGCTAAGACTCTCCAGAGAGCCGTCCTCAAAACCAACACACATCTTGACATATCTCCCACATTGATCGCAGTGTCTCCAGGAACGGCATTCAAGGAGCCAGGAACTTTTCTCCCTACACTGTCCATTGAGTTGTCCTCAAAACCAATATACATCCTGCTATATCTCCCACATGGAAAGTGCCAGGAGGGAGAAGTGGCGATTATGTTTAGACTTTCTCGGAACTGCTTCAAATCAACTAGATATCTTTGTGCTGTAAATCTCCCAACAGCCAAACGCAAAAGCAGCAAACATCTCGCTGTATGTCCCACATCCAAAGTGCCAAGAGAGAGCTTGCTCTCCCTGTCTTTGAGTACTGTTTTCGCTGTGCCGGTTACCTCTTTGCTAACATTCTCTTCAGCGCTGCAGGGAAACCAGGAACCACGTGGAGAAGGCACCCACACTGAAAGTGCCTGGAGGGAACATTGGGGCTTCTTCTCAGTGTCTCTGACATAGGGTTTCACTGTCCCGGGAAAGTCTCTGCTAACACCCTGCAGAGCGCTGTGCCCAATCTACAGAAACGTCTTGCGGTATCTCCTACAGGGAAAGTGCCAGGAGGGAACTGTCCATCTTGTTCTCAGTGTCTCTGAGAATTGCTCTGATTATCCCTGTGACCTCTTTGCTAAGACTCTCCAGAGAGCCGTCCTCAAAACAAACACACATCTTGACATATCTCCCACATTGATCGCAGTGTCTCCAGGAACGGCATTCAAGGAGCCAGGAACTTTTCTCCCTACACTCTCCATTGAGTTGTCCTCAAAACCAATATACATCCTGCTATATCTCCCACATGGAAAGTGCCAGGAGGGAGAAGTGGCGATTATGTTTAGACTTTCTCGGAACTGCTTCAAATCAACTAGATATCTTTGTGCTGTAAATCTCCCAACAGCCAAACGCAAAAGCAGCAAACATCTCGCTGTATGTCCCACATCCAAAGTGCCAAGAGAGAGCTTGCTCTCCCTGTCTTTGAGTACTGTTTTCGCTGTGCCGGTTACCTCTTTGCTAACATTCTCTTCAGCGCTGCAGGGAAACCAGGAACCACGTGGAGAAGGCACCCACACTGAAAGTGCCTGGAGGGAACATTGGGGCTTCTTCTCAGTGTCTCTGACATAGGGTTTCACTGTCCCGGGAAAGTCTCTGCTAACACCCTGCAGAGCGCTGTGCCCAATCTACAGAAACGTCTTGCGGTATCTCCTACAGGGAAAGTGCCAGGAGGGAACTGTCCATCTTGTTCTCAGTGTCTCTGAGAATTGCTCTGATTATCCCTGTGACCTCTTTGCTAAGACTCTCCAGAGAGCCGTCCTCAAAACCAACACACATCTTGACATATCTCCCACATTGATCGCAGTGTCTCCAGGAACGGCATTCAAGGAGCCAGGAACTTTTCTCCCTACACTGTCCATTGAGTTGTCCTCAAAACCAATATACATCCTGCTATATCTCCCACATGGAAAGTGCCAGGAGGGAGAAGTGGCGATTATGTTTAGACTTTCTCGGAACTGCTTCAAATCAACTAGATATCTTTGTGCTGTAAATCTCCCAACAGCCAAACGCAAAAGCAGCAAACATCTCGCTGTATGTCCCACATCCAAAGTGCCAAGAGAGAGCTTGCTCTCCCTGTCTTTGAGTACTGTTTTCGCTGTGCCGGTTACCTCTTTGCTAACATTCTCTTCAGCGCTGCAGGGAAACCAGGAACCACGTGGAGAAGGCACCCACACTGAAAGTGCCTGGAGGGAACATTGGGGCTTCTTCTCAGTGTCTCTGACATAGGGTTTCACTGTCCCGGGAAAGTCTCTGCTAACACCCTGCAGAGCGCTGTGCCCAATCTACAGAAACGTCTTGCGGTATCTCCTACAGGGAAAGTGCCAGGAGGGAACTGTCCATCTTGTTCTCAGTGTCTCTGAGAATTGCTCTGATTATCCCTGTGACCTCTTTGCTAAGACTCTCCAGAGAGCCGTCCTCAAAACCAACACACATCTTGACATATCTCCCACATTGATCGCAGTGTCTCCAGGAACGGCATTCAAGGAGCCAGGAACTTTTCTCCCTACACTCTCCATTGAGTTGTCCTCAAAACCAATATACATCCTGCTATATCTCCCACATGGAAAGTGCCAGGAGGGAGAAGTGGCGATTATGTTTAGACTTTCTCGGAACTGCTTCAAATCAACTAGATATCTTTGTGCTGTAAATCTCCCAACAGCCAAACGCAAAAGCAGCAAACATCTCGCTGTATGTCCCACATCCAAAGTGCCAAGAGAGAGCTTGCTCTCCCTGTCTTTGAGTACTCTTTTCGCTGTGCCGGTTACCTCTTTGCTAACATTCTCTTCAGCGCTGCAGGGAAACCAGGAACCACGTGGAGAAGGCACCCACACTGAAAGTGCCTGGAGGGAACATTGGGGCTTCTTCTCAGTGTCTCTGACATAGGGTTTCACTGTCCCGGGAAAGTCTCTGCTAACACCCTGCAGAGCGCTGTGCCCAATCTACAGAAACGTCTTGCGGTATCTCCTACAGGGAAAGTGCCAGGAGGGAACTGTCCATCTTGTTCTCAGTGTCTCTGAGAATTGCTCTGATTATCCCTGTGACCTCTTTGCTAAGACTCTCCAGAGAGCCGTCCTCAAAACAAACACACATCTTGACATATCTCCCTCATTGATCGCAGTGTCTCCAGGAACGGCATTCAAGGAGCCAGGAACTTTTCTCCCTACACTGTCCATTGAGTTGTCCTCAAAACCAATATACATCCTGCTATATCTCCCACATGGAAAGTGCCAGGAGGGAGAAGTGGCGATTATGTTTAGACTTTCTCGGAACTGCTTCAAATCAACTAGATATCTTTGTGCTGTAAATCTCCCAACAGCCAAACGCAAAAGCAGCAAACATCTCGCTGTATGTCCCACATCCAAAGTGCCAAGAGAGAGCTTGCTCTCCCTGTCTTTGAGTACTGTTTTCGCTGTGCCGGTTACCTCTTTGCTAACATTCTCTTCAGCGCTGCAGGGAAACCAGGAACCACGTGGAGAAGGCACCCACACTGAAAGTGCCTGGAGGGAACATTGGGGCTTCTTCTCAGTGTCTCTGACATAGGGTTTCACTGTCCCGGGAAAGTCTCTGCTAACACCCTGCAGAGCGCTGTGCCCAATCTACAGAAATGTCTTGCGGTATCTCCTACAGGGAAAGTGCCAGGAGGGAATTGTCGAGCTTGTTCTCAGTGTCTCTGAGAATTGCTCTGATTATCCCTGTGACCTCTTTGCTAAGACTCTCCAGAGAGCCGTCCTCAAAACCAACACACATCTTGACATATCTCCCACATTGATCGCAGTGTCTCCAGGAACGGCATTCAAGGAGCCAGGAACTTTTCTCCCTACACTGTCCATTGAGTTGTCCTCAAAACCAATATACATCCTGCTATATCTCCCACATGGAAAGTGCCAGGAGGGAGAAGTGGCGATTATGTTTAGACTTTCTCGGAACTGCTTCAAATCAACTAGATATCTTTGTGCTGTAAATCTCCCAACAGCCAAACGCAAAAGCAGCAAACATCTCGCTGTATGTCCCACATCCAAAGTGCCAAGAGAGAGCTTGCTCTCCCTCTCTTTGAGTACTGTTTTCGCTGTGCCGGTTACCTCTTTGCTAACATTCTCTTCAGCGCTGCAGGGAAACCAGGAACCACGTGGAGAAGGCACCCACACTGAAAGTGCCTGGAGGGAACATTGGGGCTTCTTCTCAGTGTCTCTGACATAGGGTTTCACTGTCCCGGGAAAGTCTCTGCTAACACCCTGCAGAGCGCTGTGCCCAATCTACAGAAACGTCTTGCGGTATCTCCTACAGGGAAAGTGCCAGGAGGGAACTGTCCATCTTGTTCTCAGTGTCTCTGAGAATTGCTCTGATTATCCCTGTGACCTCTTTGCTAAGACTCTCCAGAGAGCCGTCCTCAAAACCAACACACATCTTGACATATCTCCCACATTGATCGCAGTGTCTCCAGGAACGGCATTCAAGGAGCCAGGAACTTTTCTCCCTACACTGTCCATTGAGTTGTCCTCAAAACCAATATACATCCTGCTATATCTCCCACATGGAAAGTGCCAGGAGGGAGAAGTGGCGATTATGTTTAGACTTTCTCGGAACTGCTTCAAATCAACTAGATATCTTTGTGCTGTAAATCTCCCAACAGCCAAACGCAAAAGCAGCAAACATCTCGCTGTATGTCCCACATCCAAAGTGCCAAGAGAGAGCTTGCTCTCCCTGTCTTTGAGTACTGTTTTCGCTGTGCCGGTTACCTCTTTGCTAACATTCTCTTCAGCGCTGCAGGGAAACCAGGAACCACGTGGAGAAGGCACCCACACTGAAAGTGCCTGGAGGGAACATTGGGGCTTCTTCTCAGTGTCTCTGACATAGGGTTTCACTGTCCCGGGAAAGTCTCTGCTAACACCCTGCAGAGCGCTGTGCCCAATCTACAGAAACGTCTTGCGGTATCTCCTACAGGGAAAGTGCCAGGAGGGAACTGTCCATCTTGTTCTCAGTGTCTCTGAGAATTGCTCTGATTATCCCTGTGACCTCTTTGCTAAGACTCTCCAGAGAGCCGTCCTCAAAACAAACACACATCTTGACATATCTCCCACATTGATCGCAGTGTCTCCAGGAACGGCATTCAAGGAGCCAGGAACTTTTCTCCCTACACTGTCCATTGAGTTGTCCTCAAAACCAATATACATCCTGCTATATCTCCCACATGGAAAGTGCCAGGAGGGAGAAGTGGCGATTATGTTTAGACTTTCTCGGAACTGCTTCAAATCAACTAGATATCTTTGTGCTGTAAATCTCCCAACAGCCAAACGCAAAAGCAGCAAACATCTCGCTGTATGTCCCACATCCAAAGTGCCAAGAGAGAGCTTGCTCTCCCTGTCTTTGAGTACTGTTTTCGCTGTGCCGGTTACCTCTTTGCTAACATTCTCTTCAGCGCTGCAGGGAAACCAGGAACCACGTGGAGAAGGCACCCACACTGAAAGTGCCTGGAGGGAACATTGGGGCTTCTTCTCAGTGTCTCTGACATAGGGTTTCACTGTCCCGGGAAAGTCTCTGCTAACACCCTGCAGAGCGCTGTGCCCAATCTACAGAAACGTCTTGCGGTATCTCCTACAGGGAAAGTGCCAGGAGGGAACTGTCCATCTTGTTCTCAGTGTCTCGGAGAATTGCTCTGATTATCCCTGTGACCTCTTTGCTAAGACTCTCCAGAGAGCCGTCCTCAAAACAAACACACATCTTGACATATCTCCCACATTGATCGCAGTGTCTCCAGGAACGGCATTCAAGGAGCCAGGAACTTTTCTCCCTACACTGTCCATTGAGTTGTCCTCAAAACCAATATACATCCTGCTATATCTCCCACATGGAAAGTGCCAGGAGGGAGAAGTGGCGATTATGTTTAGACTTTCTCGGAACTGCTTCAAATCAACTAGATATCTTTGTGCTGTAAATCTCCCAACAGCCAAACGCAAAAGCAGCAAACATCTCGCTGTATGTCCCACATCCAAAGTGCCAAGAGAGAGCTTGCTCTCCCTGTCTTTGAGTACTGTTTTCGCTGTGCCGGTTACCTCTTTGCTAACATTCTCTTCAGCGCTGCAGGGAAACCAGGAACCACGTGGAGAAGGCACCCACACTGAAAGTGCCTGGAGGGAACATTGGGGCTTCTTCTCAGTGTCTCTGACATAGGGTTTCACTGTCCCGGGAAAGTCTCTGCTAACACCCTGCAGAGCGCTGTGCCCAATCTACAGAAACGTCTTGCGGTATCTCCTACAGGGAAAGTGCCAGGAGGGAACTGTCCATCTTGTTCTCAGTGTCTCTGAGAATTGCTCTGATTATCCCTGTGACCTCTTTGCTAAGACTCTCCAGAGAGCCGTCCTCAAAACCAACACACATCTTGACATATCTCCCACATTGATCGCAGTGTCTCCAGGAACGGCATTCAAGGAGCCAGGAACTTTTCTCCCTACACTGTCCATTGAGTTGTCCTCAAAACCAATATACATCCTGCTATATCTCCCACATGGAAAGTGCCAGGAGGGAGAAGTGGCGATTATGTTTAGACTTTCTCGGAACTGCTTCAAATCAACTAGATATCTTTGTGCTGTAAATCTCCCAACAGCCAAACGCAAAAGCAGCAAACATCTCGCTGTATGTCCCACATCCAAAGTGCCAAGAGAGAGCTTGCTCTCCCTGTCTTTGAGTACTGTTTTCGCTGTGCCGGTTACCTCTTTGCTAACATTCTCTTCAGCGCTGCAGGGAAACCAGGAACCACGTGGAGAAGGCACCCACACTGAAAGTGCCTGGAGGGAACATTGGGGCTTCTTCTCAGTGTCTCTGACATAGGGTTTCACTGTCCCGGGAAAGTCTCTGCTAACACCCTGCAGAGCGCTGTGCCCAATCTACAGAAACGTCTTGCGGTATCTCCTACAGGGAAAGTGCCAGGAGGGAACTGTCCATCTTGTTCTCAGTGTCTCTGAGAATTGCTCTGATTATCCCTGTGACCTCTTTGCTAAGACTCTCCAGAGAGCCGTCCTCAAAACAAACACACATCTTGACATATCTCCCTCATTGATCGCAGTGTCTCCAGGAACGGCATTCAAGGAGCCAGGAACTTTTCTCCCTACACTGTCCATTGAGTTGTCCTCAAAACCAATATACATCCTGCTATATCTCCCACATGGAAAGTGCCAGGAGGGAGAAGTGGCGATTATGTTTAGACTTTCTCGGAACTGCTTCAAATCAACTAGATATCTTTGTGCTGTAAATCTCCCAACAGCCAAACGCAAAAGCAGCAAACATCTCGCTGTATGTCCCACATCCAAAGTGCCAAGAGAGAGCTTGCTCTCCCTGTCTTTGAGTACTGTTTTCGCTGTGCCGGTTACCTCTTTGCTAACATTCTCTTCAGCGCTGCAGGGAAACCAGGAACCACGTGGAGAAGGCACCCACACTGAAAGTGCCTGGAGGGAACATTGGGGCTTCTTCTCAGTGTCTCTGACATAGGGTTTCACTGTCCCGGGAAAGTCTCTGCTAACACCCTGCAGAGCGCTGTGCCCAATCTACAGAAACGTCTTGCGGTATCTCCTACAGGGAAAGTGCCAGGAGGGAACTGTCCATCTTGTTCTCAGTGTCTCTGAGAATTGCTCTGATTATCCCTGTGACCTCTTTGCTAAGACTCTCCAGAGAGCCGTCCTCAAAACCAACACACATCTTGACATATCTCCCACATTGATCGCAGTGTCTCCAGGAACGGCATTCAAGGAGCCAGGAACTTTTCTCCCTACACTGTCCATTGAGTTGTCCTCAAAACCAATATACATCCTGCTATATCTCCCACATGGAAAGTGCCAGGAGGGAGAAGTGGCGATTATGTTTAGACTTTCTCGGAACTGCTTCAAATCAACTAGATATCTTTGTGCTGTAAATCTCCCAACAGCCAAACGCAAAAGCAGCAAACATCTCGCTGTATGTCCCACATCCAAAGTGCCAAGAGAGAGCTTGCTCTCCCTGTCTTTGAGTACTGTTTTCGCTGTGCCGGTTACCTCTTTGCTAACATTCTCTTCAGCGCTGCAGGGAAACCAGGAACCACGTGGAGAAGGCACCCACACTGAAAGTGCCTGGAGGGAACATTGGGGCTTCTTCTCAGTGTCTCTGACATAGGGTTTCACTGTCCCGGGAAAGTCTCTGCTAACACCCTGCAGAGCGCTGTGCCCAATCTACAGAAACGTCTTGCGGTATCTCCTACAGGGAAAGTGCCAGGAGGGAACTGTCCATCTTGTTCTCAGTGTCTCTGAGAATTGCTCTGATTATCCCTGTGACCTCTTTGCTAAGACTCTCCAGAGAGCCGTCCTCAAAACCAACACACATCTTGACATATCTCCCACATTGATCGCAGTGTCTCCAGGAACGGCATTCAAGGAGCCAGGAACTTTTCTCCCTACACTGTCCATTGAGTTGTCCTCAAAACCAATATACATCCTGCTATATCTCCCACATGGAAAGTGCCAGGAGGGAGAAGTGGCGATTATGTTTAGACTTTCTCGGAACTGCTTCAAATCAACTAGATATCTTTGTGCTGTAAATCTCCCAACAGCCAAACGCAAAAGCAGCAAACATCTCGCTGTATGTCCCACATCCAAAGTGCCAAGAGAGAGCTTGCTCTCCCTGTCTTTGAGTACTCTTTTCGCTGTGCCGGTTACCTCTTTGCTAACATTCTCTTCAGCGCTGCAGGGAAACCAGGAACCACGTGGAGAAGGCACCCACACTGAAAGTGCCTGGAGGGAACATTGGGGCTTCTTCTCAGTGTCTCTGACATAGGGTTTCACTGTCCCGGGAAAGTCTCTGCTAACACCCTGCAGAGCGCTGTGCCCAATCTACAGAAACGTCTTGCGGTATCTCCTACAGGGAAAGTGCCAGGAGGGAATTGTCGAGCTTGTTCTCAGTGTCTCTGAGAATTGCTCTGATTATCCCTGTGACCTCTTTGCTAAGACTCTCCAGAGAGCCGTCCTCAAAACAAACACACATCTTGACATATCTCCCACATTGATCGCAGTGTCTCCAGGAACGGCATTCAAGGAGCCAGGAACTTTTCTCCCTACACTGTCCATTGAGTTGTCCTCAAAACCAATATACATCCTGCTATATCTCCCACATGGAAAGTGCCAGGAGGGAGAAGTGGCGATTATGTTTAGACTTTCTCGGAACTGCTTCAAATCAACTAGATATCTTTGTGCTGTAAATCTCCCAACAGCCAAACGCAAAAGCAGCAAACATCTCGCTGTATGTCCCACATCCAAAGTGCCAAGAGAGAGCTTGCTCTCCCTCTCTTTGAGTACTGTTTTCGCTGTGCCGGTTACCTCTTTGCTAACATTCTCTTCAGCGCTGCAGGGAAACCAGGAACCACGTGGAGAAGGCACCCACACTGAAAGTGCCTGGAGGGAACATTGGGGCTTCTTCTCAGTGTCTCTGACATAGGGTTTCACTGTCCCGGGAAAGTCTCTGCTAACACCCTGCAGAGCGCTGTGCCCAATCTACAGAAACGTCTTGCGGTATCTCCTACAGGGAAAGTGCCAGGAGGGAACTGTCCATCTTGTTCTCAGTGTCTCTGAGAATTGCTCTGATTATCCCTGTGACCTCTTTGCTAAGACTCTCCAGAGAGCCGTCCTCAAAACCAACACACATCTTGACATATCTCCCACATTGATCGCAGTGTCTCCAGGAACGGCATTCAAGGAGCCAGGAACTTTTCTCCCTACACTGTCCATTGAGTTGTCCTCAAAACCAATATACATCCTGCTATATCTCCCACATGGAAAGTGCCAGGAGGGAGAAGTGGCGATTATGTTTAGACTTTCTCGGAACTGCTTCAAATCAACTAGATATCTTTGTGCTGTAAATCTCCCAACAGCCAAACGCAAAAGCAGCAAACATCTCGCTGTATGTCCCACATCCAAAGTGCCAAGAGAGAGCTTGCTCTCCCTCTCTTTGAGTACTGTTTTCGCTGTGCCGGTTACCTCTTTGCTAACATTCTCTTCAGCGCTGCAGGGAAACCAGGAACCACGTGGAGAAGGCACCCACACTGAAAGTGCCTGGAGGGAACATTGGGGCTTCTTCTCAGTGTCTCTGACATAGGGTTTCACTGTCCCGGGAAAGTCTCTGCTAACACCCTGCAGAGCGCTGTGCCCAATCTACAGAAACGTCTTGCGGTATCTCCTACAGGGAAAGTGCCAGGAGGGAATTGTCGAGCTTGTTCTCAGTGTCTCTGAGAATTGCTCTGATTATCCCTGTGACCTCTTTGCTAAGACTCTCCAGAGAGCCGTCCTCAAAACAAACACACATCTTGACATATCTCCCACATTGATCGCAGTGTCTCCAGGAACGGCATTCAAGGAGCCAGGAACTTTTCTCCCTACACTGTCCATTGAGTTGTCCTCAAAACCAATATACATCCTGCTATATCTCCCACATGGAAAGTGCCAGGAGGGAGAAGTGGCGATTATGTTTAGACTTTCTCGGAACTGCTTCAAATCAACTAGATATCTTTGTGCTGTAAATCTCCCAACAGCCAAACGCAAAAGCAGCAAACATCTCGCTGTATGTCCCACATCCAAAGTGCCAAGAGAGAGCTTGCTCTCCCTCTCTTTGAGTACTGTTTTCGCTGTGCCGGTTACCTCTTTGCTAACATTCTCTTCAGCGCTGCAGGGAAACCAGGAACCACGTGGAGAAGGCACCCACACTGAAAGTGCCTGGAGGGAACATTGGGGCTTCTTCTCAGTGTCTCTGACATAGGGTTTCACTGTCCCGGGAAAGTCTCTGCTAACACCCTGCAGAGCGCTGTGCCCAATCTACAGAAACGTCTTGCGGTATCTCCTACAGGGAAAGTGCCAGGAGGGAACTGTCCATCTTGTTCTCAGTGTCTCTGAGAATTGCTCTGATTATCCCTGTGACCTCTTTGCTAAGACTCTCCAGAGAGCCGTCCTCAAAACCAACACACATCTTGACATATCTCCCTCATTGATCGCAGTGTCTCCAGGAACGGCATTCAAGGAGCCAGGAACTTTTCTCCCTACACTGTCCATTGAGTTGTCCTCAAAACCAATATACATCCAGCTATATCTCCCACATGGAAAGTGCCAGGAGGGAGAAGTGGCGATTATGTTTAGACTTTCTCGGAACTGCTTCAAATCAACTAGATATCTTTGTGCTGTAAATCTCCCAACAGCCAAACGCAAAAGCAGCAAACATCTCGCTGTATGTCCCACATCCAAAGTGCCAAGAGAGAGCTTGCTCTCCCTGTCTTTGAGTACTGTTTTCGCTGTGCCGGTTACCTCTTTGCTAACATTCTCTTCAGCGCTGCAGGGAAACCAGGAACCACGTGGAGAAGGCACCCACACTGAAAGTGCCTGGAGGGAACATTGGGGCTTCTTCTCAGTGTCTCTGACATAGGGTTTCACTGTCCCGGGAAAGTCTCTGCTAACACCCTGCAGAGCGCTGTGCCCAATCTACAGAAACGTCTTGCGGTATCTCCTACAGGGAAAGTGCCAGGAGGGAATTGTCGAGCTTGTTCTCAGTGTCTCTGAGAATTGCTCTGATTATCCCTGTGACCTCTTTGCTAAGACTCTCCAGAGAGCCGTCCTCAAAACAAACACACATCTTGACATATCTCCCACATTGATCGCAGTGTCTCCAGGAACGGCATTCAAGGAGCCAGGAACTTTTCTCCCTACACTGTCCATTGAGTTGTCCTCAAAACCAATATACATCCTGCTATATCTCCCACATGGAAAGTGCCAGGAGGGAGAAGTGGCGATTATGTTTAGACTTTCTCGGAACTGCTTCAAATCAACTAGATATCTTTGTGCTGTAAATCTCCCAACAGCCAAACGCAAAAGCAGCAAACATCTCGCTGTATGTCCCACATCCAAAGTGCCAAGAGAGAGCTTGCTCTCCCTCTCTTTGAGTACTGTTTTCGCTGTGCCGGTTACCTCTTTGCTAACATTCTCTTCAGCGCTGCAGGGAAACCAGGAACCACGTGGAGAAGGCACCCACACTGAAAGTGCCTGGAGGGAACATTGGGGCTTCTTCTCAGTGTCTCTGACATAGGGTTTCACTGTCCCGGGAAAGTCTCTGCTAACACCCTGCAGAGCGCTGTGCCCAATCTACAGAAACGTCTTGCGGTATCTCCTACAGGGAAAGTGCCAGGAGGGAATTGTCGAGCTTGTTCTCAGTGTCTCTGAGAATTGCTCTGATTATCCCTGTGACCTCTTTGCTAAGACTCTCCAGAGAGCCGTCCTCAAAACAAACACACATCTTGACATATCTCCCACATTGATCGCAGTGTCTCCAGGAACGGCATTCAAGGAGCCAGGAACTTTTCTCCCTACACTGTCCATTGAGTTGTCCTCAAAACCAATATACATCCTGCTATATCTCCCACATGGAAAGTGCCAGGAGGGAGAAGTGGCGATTATGTTTAGACTTTCTCGGAACTGCTTCAAATCAACTAGATATCTTTGTGCTGTAAATCTCCCAACAGCCAAACGCAAAAGCAGCAAACATCTCGCTGTATGTCCCACATCCAAAGTGCCAAGAGAGAGCTTGCTCTCCCTGTCTTTGAGTACTGTTTTCGCTGTGCCGGTTACCTCTTTGCTAACATTCTCTTCAGCGCTGCAGGGAAACCAGGAACCACGTGGAGAAGGCACCCACACTGAAAGTGCCTGGAGGGAACATTGGGGCTTCTTCTCAGTGTCTCTGACATAGGGTTTCACTGTCCCGGGAAAGTCTCTGCTAACACCCTGCAGAGCGCTGTGCCCAATCTACAGAAACGTCTTGCGGTATCTCCTACAGGGAAAGTGCCAGGAGGGAATTGTCGAGCTTGTTCTCAGTGTCTCTGAGAATTGCTCTGATTATCCCTGTGACCTCTTTGCTAAGACTCTCCAGAGAGCCGTCCTCAAAACCAACACACATCTTGACATATCTCCCTCATTGATCGCAGTGTCTCCAGGAACGGCATTCAAGGAGCCAGGAACTTTTCTCCCTACACTGTCCATTGAGTTGTCCTCAAAACCAATATACATCCTGCTATATCTCCCACATGGAAAGTGCCAGGAGGGAGAAGTGGCGATTATGTTTAGACTTTCTCGGAACTGCTTCAAATCAACTAGATATCTTTGTGCTGTAAATCTCCCAACAGCCAAACGCAAAAGCAGCAAACATCTCGCTGTATGTCCCACATCCAAAGTGCCAAGAGAGAGCTTGCTCTCCCTCTCTTTGAGTACTGTTTTCGCTGTGCCGGTTACCTCTTTGCTAACATTCTCTTCAGCGCTGCAGGGAAACCAGGAACCACGTGGAGAAGGCACCCACACTGAAAGTGCCTGGAGGGAACATTGGGGCTTCTTCTCAGTGTCTCTGACATAGGGTTTCACTGTCCCGGGAAAGTCTCTGCTAACACCCTGCAGAGCGCTGTGCCCAATCTACAGAAACGTCTTGCGGTATCTCCTACAGGGAAAGTGCCAGGAGGGAATTGTCGAGCTTGTTCTCAGTGTCTCTGAGAATTGCTCTGATTATCCCTGTGACCTCTTTGCTAAGACTCTCCAGAGAGCCGTCCTCAAAACCAACACACATCTTGACATATCTCCCTCATTGATCGCAGTGTCTCCAGGAACGGCATTCAAGGAGCCAGGAACTTTTCTCCCTACACTGTCCATTGAGTTGTCCTCAAAACCAATATACATCCTGCTATATCTCCCACATGGAAAGTGCCAGGAGGGAGAAGTGGCGATTATGTTTAGACTTTCTCGGAACTGCTTCAAATCAACTAGATATCTTTGTGCTGTAAATCTCCCAACAGCCAAACGCAAAAGCAGCAAACATCTCGCTGTATGTCCCACATCCAAAGTGCCAAGAGAGAGCTTGCTCTCCCTCTCTTTGAGTACTGTTTTCACTGTCCCGGTTACCTCTTTGCTAACATTCTCTTCAGCGCTGCAGGGAAACCAGGAACCACGTGGAGAAGGCACCCACACTGAAAGTGCCTGGAGGGAACATTGGGGCTTCTTCTCAGTGTCTCTGACATAGGGTTTCACTGTCCCGGGAAAGTCTCTGCTAACACCCTGCAGAGCGCTGTGCCCAATCTACAGAAACGTCTTGCGGTATCTCCTACAGGGAAAGTGCCAGGAGGGAACTGTCCATCTTGTTCTCAGTGTCTCTGAGAATTGCTCTGATTATCCCTGTGACCTCTTTGCTAAGACTCTCCAGAGAGCCGTCCTCAAAACCAACACACATCTTGACATATCTCCCACATTGATCGCAGTGTCTCCAGGAACGGCATTCAAGGAGCCAGGAACTTTTCTCCCTACACTGTCCATTGAGTTGTCCTCAAAACCAATATACATCCTGCTATATCTCCCACATGGAAAGTGCCAGGAGGGAGAAGTGGCGATTATGTTTAGACTTTCTCGGAACTGCTTCAAATCAACTAGATATCTTTGTGCTGTAAATCTCCCAACAGCCAAACGCAAAAGCAGCAAACATCTCGCTGTATGTCCCACATCCAAAGTGCCAAGAGAGAGCTTGCTCTCCCTCTCTTTGAGTACTGTTTTCACTGTCCCGGTTACCTCTTTGCTAACATTCTCTTCAGCGCTGCAGGGAAACCAGGAACCACGTGGAGAAGGCACCCACACTGAAAGTGCCTGGAGGGAACATTGGGGCTTCTTCTCAGTGTCTCTGACATAGGGTTTCACTGTCCCGGGAAAGTCTCTGCTAACACCCTGCAGAGCGCTGTGCCCAATCTACAGAAACGTCTTGCGGTATCTCCTACAGGGAAAGTGCCAGGAGGGAACTGTCCATCTTGTTCTCAGTGTCTCTGAGAATTGCTCTGATTATCCCTGTGACCTCTTTGCTAAGACTCTCCAGAGAGCCGTCCTCAAAACCAACACACATCTTGACATATCTCCCACATTGATCGCAGTGTCTCCAGGAACGGCATTCAAGGAGCCAGGAACTTTTCTCCCTACACTGTCCATTGAGTTGTCCTCAAAACCAATATACATCCTGCTATATCTCCCACATGGAAAGTGCCAGGAGGGAGAAGTGGCGATTATGTTTAGACTTCCTCGGAACTGCTTCAAATCAACTAGATATCTTTGTGCTGTAAATCTCCCAACAGCCAAACGCAAAAGCAGCAAACATCTCGCTGTATGTCCCACATCCAAAGTGCCAAGAGAGAGCTTGCTCTCCCTGTCTTTGAGTACTGTTTTCGCTGTGCCGGTTACCTCTTTGCTAACATTCTCTTCAGCGCTGCAGGGAAACCAGGAACCACGTGGAGAAGGCACCCACACTGAAAGTGCCTGGAGGGAACATTGGGGCTTCTTCTCAGTGTCTCTGACATAGGGTTTCACTGTCCCGGGAAAGTCTCTGCTAACACCCTGCAGAGCGCTGTGCCCAATCTACAGAAACGTCTTGCGGTATCTCCTACAGGGAAAGTGCCAGGAGGGAATTGTCGAGCTTGTTCTCAGTGTCTCTGAGAATTGCTCTGATTATCCCTGTGACCTCTTTGCTAAGACTCTCCAGAGAGCCGTCCTCAAAACCAACACACATCTTGACATATCTCCCTCATTGATCGCAGTGTCTCCAGGAACGGCATTCAAGGAGCCAGGAACTTTTCTCCCTACACTGTCCATTGAGTTGTCCTCAAAACCAATATACATCCTGCTATATCTCCCACATGGAAAGTGCCAGGAGGGAGAAGTGGCGATTATGTTTAGACTTTCTCGGAACTGCTTCAAATCAACTAGATATCTTTGTGCTGTAAATCTCCCAACAGCCAAACGCAAAAGCAGCAAACATCTCGCTGTATGTCCCACATCCAAAGTGCCAAGAGAGAGCTTGCTCTCCCTGTCTTTGAGTACTGTTTTCGCTGTGCCGGTTACCTCTTTGCTAACATTCTCTTCAGCGCTGCAGGGAAACCAGGAACCACGTGGAGAAGGCACCCACACTGAAAGTGCCTGGAGGGAACATTGGGGCTTCTTCTCAGTGTCTCTGACATAGGGTTTCACTGTCCCGGGAAAGTCTCTGCTAACACCCTGCAGAGCGCTGTGCCCAATCTACAGAAACGTCTTGCGGTATCTCCTACAGGGAAAGTGCCAGGAGGGAACTGTCCATCTTGTTCTCAGTGTCTCTGAGAATTGCTCTGATTATCCCTGTGACCTCTTTGCTAAGACTCTCCAGAGAGCCGTCCTCAAAACCAACACACATCTTGACATATCTCCCTCATTGATCGCAGTGTCTCCAGGAACGGCATTCAAGGAGCCAGGAACTTTTCTCCCTACACTGTCCATTGAGTTGTCCTCAAAACCAATATACATCCAGCTATATCTCCCACATGGAAAGTGCCAGGAGGGAGAAGTGGCGATTATGTTTAGACTTTCTCGGAACTGCTTCAAATCAACTAGATATCTTTGTGCTGTAAATCTCCCAACAGCCAAACGCAAAAGCAGCAAACATCTCGCTGTATGTCCCACATCCAAAGTGCCAAGAGAGAGCTTGCTCTCCCTGTCTTTGAGTACTGTTTTCGCTGTGCCGGTTACCTCTTTGCTAACATTCTCTTCAGCGCTGCAGGGAAACCAGGAACCACGTGGAGAAGGCACCCACACTGAAAGTGCCTGGAGGGAACATTGGGGCTTCTTCTCAGTGTCTCTGACATAGGGTTTCACTGTCCCGGGAAAGTCTCTGCTAACACCCTGCAGAGCGCTGTGCCCAATCTACAGAAACGTCTTGCGGTATCTCCTACAGGGAAAGTGCCAGGAGGGAATTGTCGAGCTTGTTCTCAGTGTCTCTGAGAATTGCTCTGATTATCCCTGTGACCTCTTTGCTAAGACTCTCCAGAGAGCCGTCCTCAAAACAAACACACATCTTGACATATCTCCCACATTGATCGCAGTGTCTCCAGGAACGGCATTCAAGGAGCCAGGAACTTTTCTCCCTACACTGTCCATTGAGTTGTCCTCAAAACCAATATACATCCTGCTATATCTCCCACATGGAAAGTGCCAGGAGGGAGAAGTGGCGATTATGTTTAGACTTTCTCGGAACTGCTTCAAATCAACTAGATATCTTTGTGCTGTAAATCTCCCAACAGCCAAACGCAAAAGCAGCAAACATCTCGCTGTATGTCCCACATCCAAAGTGCCAAGAGAGAGCTTGCTCTCCCTCTCTTTGAGTACTGTTTTCGCTGTGCCGGTTACCTCTTTGCTAACATTCTCTTCAGCGCTGCAGGGAAACCAGGAACCACGTGGAGAAGGCACCCACACTGAAAGTGCCTGGAGGGAACATTGGGGCTTCTTCTCAGTGTCTCTGACATAGGGTTTCACTGTCCCGGGAAAGTCTCTGCTAACACCCTGCAGAGCGCTGTGCCCAATCTACAGAAACGTCTTGCGGTATCTCCTACAGGGAAAGTGCCAGGAGGGAATTGTCGAGCTTGTTCTCAGTGTCTCTGAGAATTGCTCTGATTATCCCTGTGACCTCTTTGCTAAGACTCTCCAGAGAGCCGTCCTCAAAACCAACACACATCTTGACATATCTCCCTCATTGATCGCAGTGTCTCCAGGAACGGCATTCAAGGAGCCAGGAACTTTTCTCCCTACACTGTCCATTGAGTTGTCCTCAAAACCAATATACATCCTGCTATATCTCCCACATGGAAAGTGCCAGGAGGGAGAAGTGGCGATTATGTTTAGACTTTCTCGGAACTGCTTCAAATCAACTAGATATCTTTGTGCTGTAAATCTCCCAACAGCCAAACGCAAAAGCAGCAAACATCTCGCTGTATGTCCCACATCCAAAGTGCCAAGAGAGAGCTTGCTCTCCCTGTCTTTGAGTACTGTTTTCGCTGTGCCGGTTACCTCTTTGCTAACATTCTCTTCAGCGCTGCAGGGAAACCAGGAACCACGTGGAGAAGGCACCCACACTGAAAGTGCCTGGAGGGAACATTGGGGCTTCTTCTCAGTGTCTCTGACATAGGGTTTCACTGTCCCGGGAAAGTCTCTGCTAACACCCTGCAGAGCGCTGTGCCCAATCTACAGAAACGTCTTGCGGTATCTCCTACAGGGAAAGTGCCAGGAGGGAATTGTCGAGCTTGTTCTCAGTGTCTCTGAGAATTGCTCTGATTATCCCTGTGACCTCTTTGCTAAGACTCTCCAGAGAGCCGTCCTCAAAACCAACACACATCTTGACATATCTCCCTCATTGATCGCAGTGTCTCCAGGAACGGCATTCAAGGAGCCAGGAACTTTTCTCCCTACACTGTCCATTGAGTTGTCCTCAAAACCAATATACATCCTGCTATATCTCCCACATGGAAAGTGCCAGGAGGGAGAAGTGGCGATTATGTTTAGACTTTCTCGGAACTGCTTCAAATCAACTAGATATCTTTGTGCTGTAAATCTCCCAACAGCCAAACGCAAAAGCAGCAAACATCTCGCTGTATGTCCCACATCCAAAGTGCCAAGAGAGAGCTTGCTCTCCCTGTCTTTGAGTACTGTTTTCACTGTCCCGGTTACCTCTTTGCTAACATTCTCTTCAGCGCTGCAGGGAAACCAGGAACCACGTGGAGAAGGCACCCACACTGAAAGTGCCTGGAGGGAACATTGGGGCTTCTTCTCAGTGTCTCTGACATAGGGTTTCACTGTCCCGGGAAAGTCTCTGCTAACACCCTGCAGAGCGCTGTGCCCAATCTACAGAAACGTCTTGCGGTATCTCCTACAGGGAAAGTGCCAGGAGGGAACTGTCCATCTTGTTCTCAGTGTCTCTGAGAATTGCTCTGATTATCCCTGTGACCTCTTTGCTAAGACTCTCCAGAGAGCCGTCCTCAAAACCAACACACATCTTGACATATCTCCCACATTGATCGCAGTGTCTCCAGGAACGGCATTCAAGGAGCCAGGAACTTTTCTCCCTACACTGTCCATTGAGTTGTCCTCAAAACCAATATACATCCTGCTATATCTCCCACATGGAAAGTGCCAGGAGGGAGAAGTGGCGATTATGTTTAGACTTTCTCGGAACTGCTTCAAATCAACTAGATATCTTTGTGCTGTAAATCTCCCAACAGCCAAACGCAAAAGCAGCAAACATCTCGCTGTATGTCCCACATCCAAAGTGCCAAGAGAGAGCTTGCTCTCCCTCTCTTTGAGTACTGTTTTCACTGTCCCGGTTACCTCTTTGCTAACATTCTCTTCAGCGCTGCAGGGAAACCAGGAACCACGTGGAGAAGGCACCCACACTGAAAGTGCCTGGAGGGAACATTGGGGCTTCTTCTCAGTGTCTCTGACATAGGGTTTCACTGTCCCGGGAAAGTCTCTGCTAACACCCTGCAGAGCGCTGTGCCCAATCTACAGAAACGTCTTGCGGTATCTCCTACAGGGAAAGTGCCAGGAGGGAACTGTCCATCTTGTTCTCAGTGTCTCTGAGAATTGCTCTGATTATCCCTGTGACCTCTTTGCTAAGACTCTCCAGAGAGCCGTCCTCAAAACCAACACACATCTTGACATATCTCCCACATTGATCGCAGTGTCTCCAGGAACGGCATTCAAGGAGCCAGGAACTTTTCTCCCTACACTGTCCATTGAGTTGTCCTCAAAACCAATATACATCCTGCTATATCTCCCACATGGAAAGTGCCAGGAGGGAGAAGTGGCGATTATGTTTAGACTTCCTCGGAACTGCTTCAAATCAACTAGATATCTTTGTGCTGTAAATCTCCCAACAGCCAAACGCAAAAGCAGCAAACATCTCGCTGTATGTCCCACATCCAAAGTGCCAAGAGAGAGCTTGCTCTCCCTGTCTTTGAGTACTGTTTTCGCTGTGCCGGTTACCTCTTTGCTAACATTCTCTTCAGCGCTGCAGGGAAACCAGGAACCACGTGGAGAAGGCACCCACACTGAAAGTGCCTGGAGGGAACATTGGGGCTTCTTCTCAGTGTCTCTGACATAGGGTTTCACTGTCCCGGGAAAGTCTCTGCTAACACCCTGCAGAGCGCTGTGCCCAATCTACAGAAACGTCTTGCGGTATCTCCTACAGGGAAAGTGCCAGGAGGGAATTGTCGAGCTTGTTCTCAGTGTCTCTGAGAATTGCTCTGATTATCCCTGTGACCTCTTTGCTAAGACTCTCCAGAGAGCCGTCCTCAAAACCAACACACATCTTGACATATCTCCCTCATTGATCGCAGTGTCTCCAGGAACGGCATTCAAGGAGCCAGGAACTTTTCTCCCTACACTGTCCATTGAGTTGTCCTCAAAACCAATATACATCCTGCTATATCTCCCACATGGAAAGTGCCAGGAGGGAGAAGTGGCGATTATGTTTAGACTTTCTCGGAACTGCTTCAAATCAACTAGATATCTTTGTGCTGTAAATCTCCCAACAGCCAAACGCAAAAGCAGCAAACATCTCGCTGTATGTCCCACATCCAAAGTGCCAAGAGAGAGCTTGCTCTCCCTGTCTTTGAGTACTGTTTTCACTGTCCCGGTTACCTCTTTGCTAACATTCTCTTCAGCGCTGCAGGGAAACCAGGAACCACGTGGAGAAGGCACCCACACTGAAAGTGCCTGGAGGGAACATTGGGGCTTCTTCTCAGTGTCTCTGACATAGGGTTTCACTGTCCCGGGAAAGTCTCTGCTAACACCCTGCAGAGCGCTGTGCCCAATCTACAGAAACGTCTTGCGGTATCTCCTACAGGGAAAGTGCCAGGAGGGAACTGTCCATCTTGTTCTCAGTGTCTCTGAGAATTGCTCTGATTATCCCTGTGACCTCTTTGCTAAGACTCTCCAGAGAGCCGTCCTCAAAACCAACACACATCTTGACATATCTCCCACATTGATCGCAGTGTCTCCAGGAACGGCATTCAAGGAGCCAGGAACTTTTCTCCCTACACTGTCCATTGAGTTGTCCTCAAAACCAATATACATCCTGCTATATCTCCCACATGGAAAGTGCCAGGAGGGAGAAGTGGGGATTATGTTTAGACTTTCTCGGAACTGCTTCAAATCAACTAGATATCTTTGTGCTGTAAATCTCCCAACAGCCAAACGCAAAAGCAGCAAACATCTCGCTGTATGTCCCACATCCAAAGTGCCAAGAGAGAGCTTGCTCTCCCTCTCTTTGAGTACTGTTTTCACTGTCCCGGTTACCTCTTTGCTAACATTCTCTTCAGCGCTGCAGGGAAACCAGGAACCACGTGGAGAAGGCACCCACACTGAAAGTGCCTGGAGGGAACATTGGGGCTTCTTCTCAGTGTCTCTGACATAGGGTTTCACTGTCCCGGGAAAGTCTCTGCTAACACCCTGCAGAGCGCTGTGCCCAATCTACAGAAACGTCTTGCGGTATCTCCTACAGGGAAAGTGCCAGGAGGGAACTGTCCATCTTG
>NW_026961790.1:0-26228 GCF_963924245.1 Chroicocephalus ridibundus
ACTTTCCATGTGGGAGATATAGCAGGATGTATATTGGTTTTGAGGACAACTCAATGGACAGTGTAGGGAGAAAAGTTCCTGGCTCCTTGAATGCCGTTCCTGGAGACACTGCGATCAATGTGGGAGATATGTCAAGATGTGTGTTGGTTTTGAGGACGGCTCTCTGGAGAGTCTTAGCAAAGAGGTCACAGGGATAATCAGAGCAATTCTCAGAGACACTGAGAACAAGATGGACAGTTCCCTCCTGGCACTTTCCCTGTAGGAGATACCGCAAGACGTTTCTGTAGATTGGGCACAGCGCTCTGCAGGGTGTTAGCAGAGACTTTCCCGGGACAGTGAAACC
Organism: Chroicocephalus ridibundus; assembly: GCF_963924245.1. Classification (NCBI taxonomy): domain Eukaryota; kingdom Metazoa; phylum Chordata; class Aves; order Charadriiformes; family Laridae; genus Chroicocephalus; species Chroicocephalus ridibundus. Next base: position 344 of record NW_026961790.1, read on the forward strand.
CTATGTCAGAGACACTGAGAAGAAGCCCCAATGTTCCCTCCAGGCACTTTCAGTGTGGGTGCCTTCTCCACGTGGTTCCTGGTTTCCCTGCAGCGCTGAAGAGAATGTTAGCAAAGAGGTAACCGGCACAGCGAAAACAGTACTCAAAGAGAGGGAGAGCAAGCTCTCTCTTGGCACTTTGGATGTGGGACATACAGCGAGATGTTTGCTGCTTTTGCGTTTGGCTGTTGGGAGATTTACAGCACAAAGATATCTAGTTGATTTGAAGCAGTTCCGAGAAAGTCTAAACATAATCGCCACTTCTCCCTCCTGGCACTTTCCATGTGGGAGATATAGCAGGATGTATATTGGTTTTGAGGACAACTCAATGGACAGTGTAGGGAGAAAAGTTCCTGGCTCCTTGAATGCCGGTTCCTGGAGACACTGCGATCAATGTGGGAGATATGTCAAGATGTGTGTTGGTTTTGAGGACGGCTCTCTGGAGAGTCTTAGCAAAGAGGTCACAGGGATAATCAGAGCAATTCTCAGAGACACTGAGAACAAGATGGACAGTTCCCTCCTGGCACTTTCCCTGTAGGAGATACCGCAAGACGTTTCTGTAGATTGGGCACAGCGCTCTGCAGGGTGTTAGCAGAGACTTTCCCGGGACAGTGAAACCCTATGTCAGAGACACTGAGAAGAAGCCCCAATGTTCCCTCCAGGCACTTTCAGTGTGGGTGCCTTCTCCACGTGGTTCCTGGTTTCCCTGCAGCGCTGAAGAGAATGTTAGCAAAGAGGTAACCGGCACAGCGAAAACAGTACTCAAAGACAGGGAGAGCAAGCTCTCTCTTGGCACTTTGGATGTGGGACATACAGCGAGATGTTTGCTGCTTTTGCGTTTGGCTGTTGGGAGATTTACAGCACAAAGATATCTAGTTGATTTGAAGCAGTTCCGAGAAAGTCTAAACATAATCGCCACTTCTCCCTCCTGGCACTTTCCATGTGGGAGATATAGCAGGATGTATATTGGTTTTGAGGACAACTCAATGGACAGTGTAGGGAGAAAAGTTCCTGGCTCCTTGAATGCCGTTCCTGGAGACACTGCGATCAATGTGGGAGATATGTCAAGATGTGTGTTGGTTTTGAGGACGGCTCTCTGGAGAGTCTTAGCAAAGAGGTCACAGGGATAATCAGAGCAATTCTCAGAGACACTGAGAACAAGCTCGACAATTCCCTCCTGGCACTTTCCCTGTAGGAGATACCGCAAGACGTTTCTGTAGATTGGGCACAGCGCTCTGCAGGGTGTTAGCAGAGACTTTCCCGGGACAGTGAAACCCTATGTCAGAGACACTGAGAAGAAGCCCCAATGTTCCCTCCAGGCACTTTCAGTGTGGGTGCCTTCTCCACGTGGTTCCTGGTTTCCCTGCAGCGCTGAAGAGAATGTTAGCAAAGAGGTAACCGGCACAGCGAAAACAGTACTCAAAGACAGGGAGAGCAAGCTCTCTCTTGGCACTTTGGATGTGGGACATACAGCGAGATGTTTGCTGCTTTTGCGTTTGGCTGTTGGGAGATTTACAGCACAAAGATATCTAGTTGATTTGAAGCAGTTCCGAGAAAGTCTAAACATAATCGCCACTTCTCCCTCCTGGCACTTTCCATGTGGGAGATATAGCAGGATGTATATTGGTTTTGAGGACAACTCAATGGACAGTGTAGGGAGAAAAGTTCCTGGCTCCTTGAATGCCGTTCCTGGAGACACTGCGATCAATGTGGGAGATATGTCAAGATGTGTGTTTGTTTTGAGGACGGCTCTCTGGAGAGTCTTAGCAAAGAGGTCACAGGGATAATCAGAGCAATTCTCAGAGACACTGAGAACAAGCTCGACAATTCCCTCCTGGCACTTTCCCTGTAGGAGATACCGCAAGACGTTTCTGTAGATTGGGCACAGCGCTCTGCAGGGTGTTAGCAGAGACTTTCCCGGACAGTGAAACCCTATGTCAGAGACACTGAGAAGAAGCCCCAATGTTCCCTCCAGGCACTTTCAGTGTGGGTGCCTTCTCCACGTGGTTCCTGGTTTCCCTGCAGCGCTGAAGAGAATGTTAGCAAAGAGGTAACCGGCACAGCGAAAACAGTACTCAAAGACAGGGAGAGCAAGCTCTCTCTTGGCACTTTGGATGTGGGACATACAGCGAGATGTTTGCTGCTTTTGCGTTTGGCTGTTGGGAGATTTACAGCACAAAGATATCTAGTTGATTTGAAGCAGTTCCGAGAAAGTCTAAACATAATCGCCACTTCTCCCTCCTGGCACTTTCCATGTGGGAGATATAGCAGGATGTATATTGGTTTTGAGGACAACTCAATGGACAGTGTAGGGAGAAAAGTTCCTGGCTCCTTGAATGCCGTTCCTGGAGACACTGCGATCAATGTGGGAGATATGTCAAGATGTGTGTTGGTTTTGAGGACGGCTCTCTGGAGAGTCTTAGCAAAGAGGTCACAGGGATAATCAGAGCAATTCTCAGAGACACTGAGAACAAGCTCGACAATTCCCTCCTGGCACTTTCCCTGTAGGAGATACCGCAAGACGTTTCTGTAGATTGGGCACAGCGCTCTGCAGGGTGTTAGCAGAGACTTTCCCGGGACAGTGAAACCCTATGTCAGAGACACTGAGAAGAAGCCCCAATGTTCCCTCCAGGCACTTTCAGTGTGGGTGCCTTCTCCACGTGGTTCCTGGTTTCCCTGCAGCGCTGAAGAGAATGTTAGCAAAGAGGTAACCGGCACAGCGAAAACAGTACTCAAAGACAGGGAGAGCAAGCTCTCTCTTGGCACTTTGGATGTGGGACATACAGCGAGATGTTTGCTGCTTTTGCGTTTGGCTGTTGGGAGATTTACAGCACAAAGATATCTAGTTGATTTGAAGCAGTTCCGAGAAAGTCTAAACATAATCGCCACTTCTCCCTCCTGGCACTTTCCATGTGGGAGATATAGCAGGATGTATATTGGTTTTGAGGACAACTCAATGGACAGTGTAGGGAGAAAAGTTCCTGGCTCCTTGAATGCCGTTCCTGGAGACACTGCGATCAATGTGGGAGATATGTCAAGATGTGTGTTGGTTTTGAGGACGGCTCTCTGGAGAGTCTTAGCAAAGAGGTCACAGGGATAATCAGAGCAATTCTCAGAGACACTGAGAACAAGCTCGACAATTCCCTCCTGGCACTTTCCCTGTAGGAGATACCGCAAGACGTTTCTGTAGATTGGGCACAGCGCTCTGCAGGGTGTTAGCAGAGACTTTCCCGGGACAGTGAAACCCTATGTCAGAGACACTGAGAAGAAGCCCCAATGTTCCCTCCAGGCACTTTCAGTGTGGGTGCCTTCTCCACGTGGTTCCTGGTTTCCCTGCAGCGCTGAAGAGAATGTTAGCAAAGAGGTAACCGGCACAGCGAAAACAGTACTCAAAGACAGGGAGAGCAAGCTCTCTCTTGGCACTTTGGATGTGGGACATACAGCGAGATGTTTGCTGCTTTTGCGTTTGGCTGTTGGGAGATTTACAGCACAAAGATATCTAGTTGATTTGAAGCAGTTCCGAGAAAGTCTAAACATAATCGCCACTTCTCCCTCCTGGCACTTTCCATGTGGGAGATATAGCAGGATGTATATTGGTTTTGAGGACAACTCAATGGACAGTGTAGGGAGAAAAGTTCCTGGCTCCTTGAATGCCGTTCCTGGAGACACTGCGATCAATGTGGGAGATATGTCAAGATGTGTGTTGGTTTTGAGGACGGCTCTCTGGAGAGTCTTAGCAAAGAGGTCACAGGGATAATCAGAGCAATTCTCAGAGACACTGAGAACAAGCTCGACAATTCCCTCCTGGCACTTTCCCTGTAGGAGATACCGCAAGACGTTTCTGTAGATTGGGCACAGCGCTCTGCAGGGTGTTAGCAGAGACTTTCCCGGGACAGTGAAACCCTATGTCAGAGACACTGAGAAGAAGCCCCAATGTTCCCTCCAGGCACTTTCAGTGTGGGTGCCTTCTCCACGTGGTTCCTGGTTTCCCTGCAGCGCTGAAGAGAATGTTAGCAAAGAGGTAACCGGGACAGTGAAAACAGTACTCAAAGAGAGGGAGAGCAAGCTCTCTCTTGGCACTTTGGATGTGGGACATACAGCGAGATGTTTGCTGCTTTTGCGTTTGGCTGTTGGGAGATTTACAGCACAAAGATATCTAGTTGATTTGAAGCAGTTCCGAGAAAGTCTAAACATAATCGCCACTTCTCCCTCCTGGCACTTTCCATGTGGGAGATATAGCAGGATGTATATTGGTTTTGAGGACAACTCAATGGACAGTGTAGGGAGAAAAGTTCCTGGCTCCTTGAATGCCGTTCCTGGAGACACTGCGATCAATGAGGGAGATATGTCAAGATGTGTGTTGGTTTTGAGGACGGCTCTCTGGAGAGTCTTAGCAAAGAGGTCACAGGGATAATCAGAGCAATTCTCAGAGACACTGAGAACAAGATGGACAGTTCCCTCCTGGCACTTTCCCTGTAGGAGATACCGCAAGACGTTTCTGTAGATTGGGCACAGCGCTCTGCAGGGTGTTAGCAGAGACTTTCCCGGGACAGTGAAACCCTATGTCAGAGACACTGAGAAGAAGCCCCAATGTTCCCTCCAGGCACTTTCAGTGTGGGTGCCTTCTCCACGTGGTTCCTGGTTTCCCTGCAGCGCTGAAGAGAATGTTAGCAAAGAGGTAACCGGCACAGCGAAAACAGTACTCAAAGAGAGGGAGAGCAAGCTCTCTCTTGGCACTTTGGATGTGGGACATACAGCGAGATGTTTGCTGCTTTTGCGTTTGGCTGTTGGGAGATTTACAGCACAAAGATATCTAGTTGATTTGAAGCAGTTCCGAGAAAGTCTAAACATAATCGCCACTTCTCCCTCCTGGCACTTTCCATGTGGGAGATATAGCAGGATGTATATTGGTTTTGAGGACAACTCAATGGACAGTGTAGGGAGAAAAGTTCCTGGCTCCTTGAATGCCGTTCCTGGAGACACTGCGATCAATGTGGGAGATATGTCAAGATGTGTGTTGGTTTTGAGGACGGCTCTCTGGAGAGTCTTAGCAAAGAGGTCACAGGGATAATCAGAGCAATTCTCAGAGACACTGAGAACAAGATGGACAGTTCCCTCCTGGCACTTTCCCTGTAGGAGATACCGCAAGACGTTTCTGTAGATTGGGCACAGCGCTCTGCAGGGTGTTAGCAGAGACTTTCCCGGGACAGTGAAACCCTATGTCAGAGACACTGAGAAGAAGCCCCAATGTTCCCTCCAGGCACTTTCAGTGTGGGTGCCTTCTCCACGTGGTTCCTGGTTTCCCTGCAGCGCTGAAGAGAATGTTAGCAAAGAGGTAACCGGCACAGCGAAAACAGTACTCAAAGACAGGGAGAGCAAGCTCTCTCTTGGCACTTTGGATGTGGGACATACAGCGAGATGTTTGCTGCTTTTGCGTTTGGCTGTTGGGAGATTTACAGCACAAAGATATCTAGTTGATTTGAAGCAGTTCCGAGAAAGTCTAAACATAATCGCCACTTCTCCCTCCTGGCACTTTCCATGTGGGAGATATAGCAGGATGTATATTGGTTTTGAGGACAACTCAATGGACAGTGTAGGGAGAAAAGTTCCTGGCTCCTTGAATGCCGTTCCTGGAGACACTGCGATCAATGTGGGAGATATGTCAAGATGTGTGTTTGTTTTGAGGACGGCTCTCTGGAGAGTCTTAGCAAAGAGGTCACAGGGATAATCAGAGCAATTCTCAGAGACACTGAGAACAAGATGGACAGTTCCCTCCTGGCACTTTCCCTGTAGGAGATACCGCAAGACGTTTCTGTAGATTGGGCACAGCGCTCTGCAGGGTGTTAGCAGAGACTTTCCCGGGACAGTGAAACCCTATGTCAGAGACACTGAGAAGAAGCCCCAATGTTCCCTCCAGGCACTTTCAGTGTGGGTGCCTTCTCCACGTGGTTCCTGGTTTCCCTGCAGCGCTGAAGAGAATGTTAGCAAAGAGGTAACCGGGACAGTGAAAACAGTACTCAAAGACAGGGAGAGCAAGCTCTCTCTTGGCACTTTGGATGTGGGACATACAGCGAGATGTTTGCTGCTTTTGCGTTTGGCTGTTGGGAGATTTACAGCACAAAGATATCTAGTTGATTTGAAGCAGTTCCGAGAAAGTCTAAACATAATCGCCACTTCTCCCTCCTGGCACTTTCCATGTGGGAGATATAGCAGGATGTATATTGGTTTTGAGGACAACTCAATGGACAGTGTAGGGAGAAAAGTTCCTGGCTCCTTGAATGCCGTTCCTGGAGACACTGCGATCAATGTGGGAGATATGTCAAGATGTGTGTTGGTTTTGAGGACGGCTCTCTGGAGAGTCTTAGCAAAGAGGTCACAGGGATAATCAGAGCAATTCTCAGAGACACTGAGAACAAGCTCGACAATTCCCTCCTGGCACTTTCCCTGTAGGAGATACCGCAAGACGTTTCTGTAGATTGGGCACAGCGCTCTGCAGGGTGTTAGCAGAGACTTTCCCGGGACAGTGAAACCCTATGTCAGAGACACTGAGAAGAAGCCCCAATGTTCCCTCCAGGCACTTTCAGTGTGGGTGCCTTCTCCACGTGGTTCCTGGTTTCCCTGCAGCGCTGAAGAGAATGTTAGCAAAGAGGTAACCGGCACAGTGAAAACAGTACTCAAAGAGAGGGAGAGCAAGCTCTCTCTTGGCACTTTGGATGTGGGACATACAGCGAGATGTTTGCTGCTTTTGCGTTTGGCTGTTGGGAGATTTACAGCACAAAGATATCTAGTTGATTTGAAGCAGTTCCGAGAAAGTCTAAACATAATCGCCACTTCTCCCTCCTGGCACTTTCCATGTGGGAGATATAGCAGGATGTATATTGGTTTTGAGGACAACTCAATGGACAGTGTAGGGAGAAAAGTTCCTGGCTCCTTGAATGCCGTTCCTGGAGACACTGCGATCAATGTGGGAGATATGTCAAGATGTGTGTTGGTTTTGAGGACGGCTCTCTGGAGAGTCTTAGCAAAGAGGTCACAGGGATAATCAGAGCAATTCTCAGAGACACTGAGAACAAGATGGACAGTTCCCTCCTGGCACTTTCCCTGTAGGAGATACCGCAAGACGTTTCTGTAGATTGGGCACAGCGCTCTGCAGGGTGTTAGCAGAGACTTTCCCGGGACAGTGAAACCCTATGTCAGAGACACTGAGAAGAAGCCCCAATGTTCCCTCCAGGCACTTTCAGTGTGGGTGCCTTCTCCACGTGGTTCCTGGTTTCCCTGCAGCGCTGAAGAGAATGTTAGCAAAGAGGTAACCGGCACAGCGAAAACAGTACTCAAAGACAGGGAGAGCAAGCTCTCTCTTGGCACTTTGGATGTGGGACATACAGCGAGATGTTTGCTGCTTTTGCGTTTGGCTGTTGGGAGATTTACAGCACAAAGATATCTAGTTGATTTGAAGCAGTTCCGAGAAAGTCTAAACATAATCGCCACTTCTCCCTCCTGGCACTTTCCATGTGGGAGATATAGCAGGATGTATATTGGTTTTGAGGACAACTCAATGGACAGTGTAGGGAGAAAAGTTCCTGGCTCCTTGAATGCCGTTCCTGGAGACACTGCGATCAATGTGGGACATATGTCAAGATGTGTGTTTGTTTTGAGGACGGCTCTCTGGAGAGTCTTAGCAAAGAGGTCACAGGGATAATCAGAGCAATTCTCAGAGACACTGAGAACAAGCTCGACAATTCCCTCCTGGCACTTTCCCTGTAGGAGATACCGCAAGACGTTTCTGTAGATTGGGCACAGCGCTCTGCAGGGTGTTAGCAGAGACTTTCCCGGGACAGTGAAACCCTATGTCAGAGACACTGAGAAGAAGCCCCAATGTTCCCTCCAGGCACTTTCAGTGTGGGTGCCTTCTCCACGTGGTTCCTGGTTTCCCTGCAGCGCTGAAGAGAATGTTAGCAAAGAGGTAACCGGCACAGTGAAAACAGTACTCAAAGAGAGGGAGAGCAAGCTCTCTCTTGGCACTTTGGATGTGGGACATACAGCGAGATGTTTGCTGCTTTTGCGTTTGGCTGTTGGGAGATTTACAGCACAAAGATATCTAGTTGATTTGAAGCAGTTCCGAGAAAGTCTAAACATAATCGCCACTTCTCCCTCCTGGCACTTTCCATGTGGGAGATATAGCAGGATGTATATTGGTTTTGAGGACAACTCAATGGACAGTGTAGGGAGAAAAGTTCCTGGCTCCTTGAATGCCGTTCCTGGAGACACTGCGATCAATGTGGGAGATATGTCAAGATGTGTGTTGGTTTTGAGGACGGCTCTCTGGAGAGTCTTAGCAAAGAGGTCACAGGGATAATCAGAGCAATTCTCAGAGACACTGAGAACAAGATGGACAGTTCCCTCCTGGCACTTTCCCTGTAGGAGATACCGCAAGACGTTTCTGTAGATTGGGCACAGCGCTCTGCAGGGTGTTAGCAGAGACTTTCCCGGGACAGTGAAACCCTATGTCAGAGACACTGAGAAGAAGCCCCAATGTTCCCTCCAGGCACTTTCAGTGTGGGTGCCTTCTCCACGTGGTTCCTGGTTTCCCTGCAGCGCTGAAGAGAATGTTAGCAAAGAGGTAACCGGCACAGCGAAAACAGTACTCAAAGACAGGGAGAGCAAGCTCTCTCTTGGCACTTTGGATGTGGGACATACAGCGAGATGTTTGCTGCTTTTGCGTTTGGCTGTTGGGAGATTTACAGCACAAAGATATCTAGTTGATTTGAAGCAGTTCCGAGAAAGTCTAAACATAATCGCCACTTCTCCCTCCTGGCACTTTCCATGTGGGAGATATAGCAGGATGTATATTGGTTTTGAGGACAACTCAATGGACAGTGTAGGGAGAAAAGTTCCTGGCTCCTTGAATGCCGTTCCTGGAGACACTGCGATCAATGTGGGACATATGTCAAGATGTGTGTTTGTTTTGAGGACGGCTCTCTGGAGAGTCTTAGCAAAGAGGTCACAGGGATAATCAGAGCAATTCTCAGAGACACTGAGAACAAGATGGACAGTTCCCTCCTGGCACTTTCCCTGTAGGAGATACCGCAAGACGTTTCTGTAGATTGGGCACAGCGCTCTGCAGGGTGTTAGCAGAGACTTTCCCGGGACAGTGAAACCCTATGTCAGAGACACTGAGAAGAAGCCCCAATGTTCCCTCCAGGCACTTTCAGTGTGGGTGCCTTCTCCACGTGGTTCCTGGTTTCCCTGCAGCGCTGAAGAGAATGTTAGCAAAGAGGTAACCGGGACAGTGAAAACAGTACTCAAAGACAGGGAGAGCAAGCTCTCTCTTGGCACTTTGGATGTGGGACATACAGCGAGATGTTTGCTGCTTTTGCGTTTGGCTGTTGGGAGATTTACAGCACAAAGATATCTAGTTGATTTGAAGCAGTTCCGAGAAAGTCTAAACATAATCGCCACTTCTCCCTCCTGGCACTTTCCATGTGGGAGATATAGCAGGATGTATATTGGTTTTGAGGACAACTCAATGGACAGTGTAGGGAGAAAAGTTCCTGGCTCCTTGAATGCCGTTCCTGGAGACACTGCGATCAATGTGGGAGATATGTCAAGATGTGTGTTGGTTTTGAGGACGGCTCTCTGGAGAGTCTTAGCAAAGAGGTCACAGGGATAATCAGAGCAATTCTCAGAGACACTGAGAACAAGCTCGACAATTCCCTCCTGGCACTTTCCCTGTAGGAGATACCGCAAGACGTTTCTGTAGATTGGGCACAGCGCTCTGCAGGGTGTTAGCAGAGACTTTCCCGGGACAGTGAAACCCTATGTCAGAGACACTGAGAAGAAGCCCCAATGTTCCCTCCAGGCACTTTCAGTGTGGGTGCCTTCTCCACGTGGTTCCTGGTTTCCCTGCAGCGCTGAAGAGAATGTTAGCAAAGAGGTAACCGGCACAGTGAAAACAGTACTCAAAGAGAGGGAGAGCAAGCTCTCTCTTGGCACTTTGGATGTGGGACATACAGCGAGATGTTTGCTGCTTTTGCGTTTGGCTGTTGGGAGATTTACAGCACAAAGATATCTAGTTGATTTGAAGCAGTTCCGAGAAAGTCTAAACATAATCGCCACTTCTCCCTCCTGGCACTTTCCATGTGGGAGATATAGCAGGATGTATATTGGTTTTGAGGACAACTCAATGGACAGTGTAGGGAGAAAAGTTCCTGGCTCCTTGAATGCCGTTCCTGGAGACACTGCGATCAATGAGGGAGATATGTCAAGATGTGTGTTTGTTTTGAGGACGGCTCTCTGGAGAGTCTTAGCAAAGAGGTCACAGGGATAATCAGAGCAATTCTCAGAGACACTGAGAACAAGATGGACAGTTCCCTCCTGGCACTTTCCCTGTAGGAGATACCGCAAGACGTTTCTGTAGATTGGGCACAGCGCTCTGCAGGGTGTTAGCAGAGACTTTCCCGGGACAGTGAAACCCTATGTCAGAGACACTGAGAAGAAGCCCCAATGTTCCCTCCAGGCACTTTCAGTGTGGGTGCCTTCTCCACGTGGTTCCTGGTTTCCCTGCAGCGCTGAAGAGAATGTTAGCAAAGAGGTAACCGGGACAGTGAAAACAGTACTCAAAGAGAGGGAGAGCAAGCTCTCTCTTGGCACTTTGGATGTGGGACATACAGCGAGATGTTTGCTGCTTTTGCGTTTGGCTGTTGGGAGATTTACAGCACAAAGATATCTAGTTGATTTGAAGCAGTTCCGAGAAAGTCTAAACATAATCGCCACTTCTCCCTCCTGGCACTTTCCATGTGGGAGATATAGCAGGATGTATATTGGTTTTGAGGACAACTCAATGGACAGTGTAGGGAGAAAAGTTCCTGGCTCCTTGAATGCCGTTCCTGGAGACACTGCGATCAATGTGGGAGATATGTCAAGATGTGTGTTGGTTTTGAGGACGGCTCTCTGGAGAGTCTTAGCAAAGAGGTCACAGGGATAATCAGAGCAATTCTCAGAGACACTGAGAACAAGATGGACAGTTCCCTCCTGGCACTTTCCCTGTAGGAGATACCGCAAGACGTTTCTGTAGATTGGGCACAGCGCTCTGCAGGGTGTTAGCAGAGACTTTCCCGGGACAGTGAAACCCTATGTCAGAGACACTGAGAAGAAGCCCCAATGTTCCCTCCAGGCACTTTCAGTGTGGGTGCCTTCTCCACGTGGTTCCTGGTTTCCCTGCAGCGCTGAAGAGAATGTTAGCAAAGAGGTAACCGGCACAGCGAAAACAGTACTCAAAGAGAGGGAGAGCAAGCTCTCTCTTGGCACTTTGGATGTGGGACATACAGCGAGATGTTTGCTGCTTTTGCGTTTGGCTGTTGGGAGATTTACAGCACAAAGATATCTAGTTGATTTGAAGCAGTTCCGAGAAAGTCTAAACATAATCGCCACTTCTCCCTCCTGGCACTTTCCATGTGGGAGATATAGCAGGATGTATATTGGTTTTGAGGACAACTCAATGGACAGTGTAGGGAGAAAAGTTCCTGGCTCCTTGAATGCCGTTCCTGGAGACACTGCGATCAATGTGGGAGATATGTCAAGATGTGTGTTGGTTTTGAGGACGGCTCTCTGGAGAGTCTTAGCAAAGAGGTCACAGGGATAATCAGAGCAATTCTCAGAGACACTGAGAACAAGATGGACAGTTCCCTCCTGGCACTTTCCCTGTAGGAGATACCGCAAGACGTTTCTGTAGATTGGGCACAGCGCTCTGCAGGGTGTTAGCAGAGACTTTCCCGGGACAGTGAAACCCTATGTCAGAGACACTGAGAAGAAGCCCCAATGTTCCCTCCAGGCACTTTCAGTGTGGGTGCCTTCTCCACGTGGTTCCTGCTTTCCCTGCAGCGCTGAAGAGAATGTTAGCAAAGAGGTAACCGGCACAGCGAAAACAGTACTCAAAGACAGGGAGAGCAAGCTCTCTCTTGGCACTTTGGATGTGGGACATACAGCGAGATGTTTGCTGCTTTTGCGTTTGGCTGTTGGGAGATTTACAGCACAAAGATATCTAGTTGATTTGAAGCAGTTCCGAGAAAGTCTAAACATAATCGCCACTTCTCCCTCCTGGCACTTTCCATGTGGGAGATATAGCAGGATGTATATTGGTTTTGAGGACAACTCAATGGACAGTGTAGGGAGAAAAGTTCCTGGCTCCTTGAATGCCGTTCCTGGAGACACTGCGATCAATGTGGGAGATATGTCAAGATGTGTGTTGGTTTTGAGGACGGCTCTCTGGAGAGTCTTAGCAAAGAGGTCACAGGGATAATCAGAGCAATTCTCAGAGACACTGAGAACAAGCTCGACAATTCCCTCCTGGCACTTTCCCTGTAGGAGATACCGCAAGACGTTTCTGTAGATTGGGCACAGCGCTCTGCAGGGTGTTAGCAGAGACTTTCCCGGGACAGTGAAACCCTATGTCAGAGACACTGAGAAGAAGCCCCAATGTTCCCTCCAGGCACTTTCAGTGTGGGTGCCTTCTCCACGTGGTTCCTGGTTTCCCTGCAGCGCTGAAGAGAATGTTAGCAAAGAGGTAACCGGCACAGCGAAAACAGTACTCAAAGAGAGGGAGAGCAAGCTCTCTCTTGGCACTTTGGATGTGGGACATACAGCGAGATGTTTGCTGCTTTTGCGTTTGGCTGTTGGGAGATTTACAGCACAAAGATATCTAGTTGATTTGAAGCAGTTCCGAGAAAGTCTAAACATAATCGCCACTTCTCCCTCCTGGCACTTTCCATGTGGGAGATATAGCAGGATGTATATTGGTTTTGAGGACAACTCAATGGACAGTGTAGGGAGAAAAGTTCCTGGCTCCTTGAATGCCGTTCCTGGAGACACTGCGATCAATGTGGGAGATATGTCAAGATGTGTGTTTGTTTTGAGGACGGCTCTCTGGAGAGTCTTAGCAAAGAGGTCACAGGGATAATCAGAGCAATTCTCAGAGACACTGAGAACAAGCTCGACAATTCCCTCCTGGCACTTTCCCTGTAGGAGATACCGCAAGACGTTTCTGTAGATTGGGCACAGCGCTCTGCAGGGTGTTAGCAGAGACTTTCCCGGGACAGTGAAACCCTATGTCAGAGACACTGAGAAGAAGCCCCAATGTTCCCTCCAGGCACTTTCAGTGTGGGTGCCTTCTCCACGTGGTTCCTGGTTTCCCTGCAGCGCTGAAGAGAATGTTAGCAAAGAGGTAACCGGCACAGCGAAAACAGTACTCAAAGACAGGGAGAGCAAGCTCTCTCTTGGCACTTTGGATGTGGGACATACAGCGAGATGTTTGCTGCTTTTGCGTTTGGCTGTTGGGAGATTTACAGCACAAAGATATCTAGTTGATTTGAAGCAGTTCCGAGAAAGTCTAAACATAATCGCCACTTCTCCCTCCTGGCACTTTCCATGTGGGAGATATAGCAGGATGTATATTGGTTTTGAGGACAACTCAATGGACAGTGTAGGGAGAAAAGTTCCTGGCTCCTTGAATGCCGTTCCTGGAGACACTGCGATCAATGTGGGAGATATGTCAAGATGTGTGTTGGTTTTGAGGACGGCTCTCTGGAGAGTCTTAGCAAAGAGGTCACAGGGATAATCAGAGCAATTCTCAGAGACACTGAGAACAAGCTCGACAATTCCCTCCTGGCACTTTCCCTGTAGGAGATACCGCAAGACGTTTCTGTAGATTGGGCACAGCGCTCTGCAGGGTGTTAGCAGAGACTTTCCCGGGACAGTGAAACCCTATGTCAGAGACACTGAGAAGAAGCCCCAATGTTCCCTCCAGGCACTTTCAGTGTGGGTGCCTTCTCCACGTGGTTCCTGGTTTCCCTGCAGCGCTGAAGAGAATGTTAGCAAAGAGGTAACCGGCACAGCGAAAACAGTACTCAAAGACAGGGAGAGCAAGCTCTCTCTTGGCACTTTGGATGTGGGACATACAGCGAGATGTTTGCTGCTTTTGCGTTTGGCTGTTGGGAGATTTACAGCACAAAGATATCTAGTTGATTTGAAGCAGTTCCGAGAAAGTCTAAACATAATCGCCACTTCTCCCTCCTGGCACTTTCCATGTGGGAGATATAGCAGGATGTATATTGGTTTTGAGGACAACTCAATGGACAGTGTAGGGAGAAAAGTTCCTGGCTCCTTGAATGCCGTTCCTGGAGACACTGCGATCAATGTGGGAGATATGTCAAGATGTGTGTTGGTTTTGAGGACGGCTCTCTGGAGAGTCTTAGCAAAGAGGTCACAGGGATAATCAGAGCAATTCTCAGAGACACTGAGAACAAGCTCGACAATTCCCTCCTGGCACTTTCCCTGTAGGAGATACCGCAAGACGTTTCTGTAGATTGGGCACAGCGCTCTGCAGGGTGTTAGCAGAGACTTTCCCGGGACAGTGAAACCCTATGTCAGAGACACTGAGAAGAAGCCCCAATGTTCCCTCCAGGCACTTTCAGTGTGGGTGCCTTCTCCACGTGGTTCCTGGTTTCCCTGCAGCGCTGAAGAGAATGTTAGCAAAGAGGTAACCGGCACAGCGAAAACAGTACTCAAAGACAGGGAGAGCAAGCTCTCTCTTGGCACTTTGGATGTGGGACATACAGCGAGATGTTTGCTGCTTTTGCGTTTGGCTGTTGGGAGATTTACAGCACAAAGATATCTAGTTGATTTGAAGCAGTTCCGAGAAAGTCTAAACATAATCGCCACTTCTCCCTCCTGGCACTTTCCATGTGGGAGATATAGCAGGATGTATATTGGTTTTGAGGACAACTCAATGGACAGTGTAGGGAGAAAAGTTCCTGGCTCCTTGAATGCCGTTCCTGGAGACACTGCGATCAATGTGGGAGATATGTCAAGATGTGTGTTGGTTTTGAGGACGGCTCTCTGGAGAGTCTTAGCAAAGAGGTCACAGGGATAATCAGAGCAATTCTCAGAGACACTGAGAACAAGCTCGACAATTCCCTCCTGGCACTTTCCCTGTAGGAGATACCGCAAGACGTTTCTGTAGATTGGGCACAGCGCTCTGCAGGGTGTTAGCAGAGACTTTCCCGGGACAGTGAAACCCTATGTCAGAGACACTGAGAAGAAGCCCCAATGTTCCCTCCAGGCACTTTCAGTGTGGGTGCCTTCTCCACGTGGTTCCTGGTTTCCCTGCAGCGCTGAAGAGAATGTTAGCAAAGAGGTAACCGGGACAGTGAAAACAGTACTCAAAGAGAGGGAGAGCAAGCTCTCTCTTGGCACTTTGGATGTGGGACATACAGCGAGATGTTTGCTGCTTTTGCGTTTGGCTGTTGGGAGATTTACAGCACAAAGATATCTAGTTGATTTGAAGCAGTTCCGAGAAAGTCTAAACATAATCGCCACTTCTCCCTCCTGGCACTTTCCATGTGGGAGATATAGCAGGATGTATATTGGTTTTGAGGACAACTCAATGGACAGTGTAGGGAGAAAAGTTCCTGGCTCCTTGAATGCCGTTCCTGGAGACACTGCGATCAATGAGGGAGATATGTCAAGATGTGTGTTGGTTTTGAGGACGGCTCTCTGGAGAGTCTTAGCAAAGAGGTCACAGGGATAATCAGAGCAATTCTCAGAGACACTGAGAACAAGATGGACAGTTCCCTCCTGGCACTTTCCCTGTAGGAGATACCGCAAGACGTTTCTGTAGATTGGGCACAGCGCTCTGCAGGGTGTTAGCAGAGACTTTCCCGGGACAGTGAAACCCTATGTCAGAGACACTGAGAAGAAGCCCCAATGTTCCCTCCAGGCACTTTCAGTGTGGGTGCCTTCTCCACGTGGTTCCTGGTTTCCCTGCAGCGCTGAAGAGAATGTTAGCAAAGAGGTAACCGGCACAGCGAAAACAGTACTCAAAGAGAGGGAGAGCAAGCTCTCTCTTGGCACTTTGGATGTGGGACATACAGCGAGATGTTTGCTGCTTTTGCGTTTGGCTGTTGGGAGATTTACAGCACAAAGATATCTAGTTGATTTGAAGCAGTTCCGAGAAAGTCTAAACATAATCGCCACTTCTCCCTCCTGGCACTTTCCATGTGGGAGATATAGCAGGATGTATATTGGTTTTGAGGACAACTCAATGGACAGTGTAGGGAGAAAAGTTCCTGGCTCCTTGAATGCCGTTCCTGGAGACACTGCGATCAATGTGGGAGATATGTCAAGATGTGTGTTGGTTTTGAGGACGGCTCTCTGGAGAGTCTTAGCAAAGAGGTCACAGGGATAATCAGAGCAATTCTCAGAGACACTGAGAACAAGATGGACAGTTCCCTCCTGGCACTTTCCCTGTAGGAGATACCGCAAGACGTTTCTGTAGATTGGGCACAGCGCTCTGCAGGGTGTTAGCAGAGACTTTCCCGGGACAGTGAAACCCTATGTCAGAGACACTGAGAAGAAGCCCCAATGTTCCCTCCAGGCACTTTCAGTGTGGGTGCCTTCTCCACGTGGTTCCTGGTTTCCCTGCAGCGCTGAAGAGAATGTTAGCAAAGAGGTAACCGGCACAGCGAAAACAGTACTCAAAGACAGGGAGAGCAAGCTCTCTCTTGGCACTTTGGATGTGGGACATACAGCGAGATGTTTGCTGCTTTTGCGTTTGGCTGTTGGGAGATTTACAGCACAAAGATATCTAGTTGATTTGAAGCAGTTCCGAGAAAGTCTAAACATAATCGCCACTTCTCCCTCCTGGCACTTTCCATGTGGGAGATATAGCAGGATGTATATTGGTTTTGAGGACAACTCAATGGACAGTGTAGGGAGAAAAGTTCCTGGCTCCTTGAATGCCGTTCCTGGAGACACTGCGATCAATGTGGGAGATATGTCAAGATGTGTGTTGGTTTTGAGGACGGCTCTCTGGAGAGTCTTAGCAAAGAGGTCACAGGGATAATCAGAGCAATTCTCAGAGACACTGAGAACAAGCTCGACAATTCCCTCCTGGCACTTTCCCTGTAGGAGATACCGCAAGACGTTTCTGTAGATTGGGCACAGCGCTCTGCAGGGTGTTAGCAGAGACTTTCCCGGGACAGTGAAACCCTATGTCAGAGACACTGAGAAGAAGCCCCAATGTTCCCTCCAGGCACTTTCAGTGTGGGTGCCTTCTCCACGTGGTTCCTGGTTTCCCTGCAGCGCTGAAGAGAATGTTAGCAAAGAGGTAACCGGCACAGCGAAAACAGTACTCAAAGAGAGGGAGAGCAAGCTCTCTCTTGGCACTTTGGATGTGGGACATACAGCGAGATGTTTGCTGCTTTTGCGTTTGGCTGTTGGGAGATTTACAGCACAAAGATATCTAGTTGATTTGAAGCAGTTCCGAGAAAGTCTAAACATAATCGCCACTTCTCCCTCCTGGCACTTTCCATGTGGGAGATATAGCAGGATGTATATTGGTTTTGAGGACAACTCAATGGACAGTGTAGGGAGAAAAGTTCCTGGCTCCTTGAATGCCGTTCCTGGAGACACTGCGATCAATGTGGGAGATATGTCAAGATGTGTGTTTGTTTTGAGGACGGCTCTCTGGAGAGTCTTAGCAAAGAGGTCACAGGGATAATCAGAGCAATTCTCAGAGACACTGAGAACAAGCTCGACAATTCCCTCCTGGCACTTTCCCTGTAGGAGATACCGCAAGACGTTTCTGTAGATTGGGCACAGCGCTCTGCAGGGTGTTAGCAGAGACTTTCCCGGGACAGTGAAACCCTATGTCAGAGACACTGAGAAGAAGCCCCAATGTTCCCTCCAGGCACTTTCAGTGTGGGTGCCTTCTCCACGTGGTTCCTGGTTTCCCTGCAGCGCTGAAGAGAATGTTAGCAAAGAGGTAACCGGCACAGCGAAAACAGTACTCAAAGACAGGGAGAGCAAGCTCTCTCTTGGCACTTTGGATGTGGGACATACAGCGAGATGTTTGCTGCTTTTGCGTTTGGCTGTTGGGAGATTTACAGCACAAAGATATCTAGTTGATTTGAAGCAGTTCCGAGAAAGTCTAAACATAATCGCCACTTCTCCCTCCTGGCACTTTCCATGTGGGAGATATAGCAGGATGTATATTGGTTTTGAGGACAACTCAATGGACAGTGTAGGGAGAAAAGTTCCTGGCTCCTTGAATGCCGTTCCTGGAGACACTGCGATCAATGTGGGAGATATGTCAAGATGTGTGTTGGTTTTGAGGACGGCTCTCTGGAGAGTCTTAGCAAAGAGGTCACAGGGATAATCAGAGCAATTCTCAGAGACACTGAGAACAAGCTCGACAATTCCCTCCTGGCACTTTCCCTGTAGGAGATACCGCAAGACGTTTCTGTAGATTGGGCACAGCGCTCTGCAGGGTGTTAGCAGAGACTTTCCCGGGACAGTGAAACCCTATGTCAGAGACACTGAGAAGAAGCCCCAATGTTCCCTCCAGGCACTTTCAGTGTGGGTGCCTTCTCCACGTGGTTCCTGGTTTCCCTGCAGCGCTGAAGAGAATGTTAGCAAAGAGGTAACCGGCACAGCGAAAACAGTACTCAAAGACAGGGAGAGCAAGCTCTCTCTTGGCACTTTGGATGTGGGACATACAGCGAGATGTTTGCTGCTTTTGCGTTTGGCTGTTGGGAGATTTACAGCACAAAGATATCTAGTTGATTTGAAGCAGTTCCGAGAAAGTCTAAACATAATCGCCACTTCTCCCTCCTGGCACTTTCCATGTGGGAGATATAGCAGGATGTATATTGGTTTTGAGGACAACTCAATGGACAGTGTAGGGAGAAAAGTTCCTGGCTCCTTGAATGCCGTTCCTGGAGACACTGCGATCAATGTGGGAGATATGTCAAGATGTGTGTTGGTTTTGAGGACGGCTCTCTGGAGAGTCTTAGCAAAGAGGTCACAGGGATAATCAGAGCAATTCTCAGAGACACTGAGAACAAGCTCGACAATTCCCTCCTGGCACTTTCCCTGTAGGAGATACCGCAAGACGTTTCTGTAGATTGGGCACAGCGCTCTGCAGGGTGTTAGCAGAGACTTTCCCGGGACAGTGAAACCCTATGTCAGAGACACTGAGAAGAAGCCCCAATGTTCCCTCCAGGCACTTTCAGTGTGGGTGCCTTCTCCACGTGGTTCCTGGTTTCCCTGCAGCGCTGAAGAGAATGTTAGCAAAGAGGTAACCGGCACAGCGAAAACAGTACTCAAAGACAGGGAGAGCAAGCTCTCTCTTGGCACTTTGGATGTGGGACATACAGCGAGATGTTTGCTGCTTTTGCGTTTGGCTGTTGGGAGATTTACAGCACAAAGATATCTAGTTGATTTGAAGCAGTTCCGAGAAAGTCTAAACATAATCGCCACTTCTCCCTCCTGGCACTTTCCATGTGGGAGATATAGCAGGATGTATATTGGTTTTGAGGACAACTCAATGGACAGTGTAGGGAGAAAAGTTCCTGGCTCCTTGAATGCCGTTCCTGGAGACACTGCGATCAATGTGGGAGATATGTCAAGATGTGTGTTGGTTTTGAGGACGGCTCTCTGGAGAGTCTTAGCAAAGAGGTCACAGGGATAATCAGAGCAATTCTCAGAGACACTGAGAACAAGCTCGACAATTCCCTCCTGGCACTTTCCCTGTAGGAGATACCGCAAGACGTTTCTGTAGATTGGGCACAGCGCTCTGCAGGGTGTTAGCAGAGACTTTCCCGGGACAGTGAAACCCTATGTCAGAGACACTGAGAAGAAGCCCCAATGTTCCCTCCAGGCACTTTCAGTGTGGGTGCCTTCTCCACGTGGTTCCTGGTTTCCCTGCAGCGCTGAAGAGAATGTTAGCAAAGAGGTAACCGGCACAGCGAAAACAGTACTCAAAGACAGGGAGAGCAAGCTCTCTCTTGGCACTTTGGATGTGGGACATACAGCGAGATGTTTGCTGCTTTTGCGTTTGGCTGTTGGGAGATTTACAGCACAAAGATATCTAGTTGATTTGAAGCAGTTCCGAGAAAGTCTAAACATAATCGCCACTTCTCCCTCCTGGCACTTTCCATGTGGGAGATATAGCAGGATGTATATTGGTTTTGAGGACAACTCAATGGACAGTGTAGGGAGAAAAGTTCCTGGCTCCTTGAATGCCGTTCCTGGAGACACTGCGATCAATGAGGGAGATATGTCAAGATGTGTGTTGGTTTTGAGGACGGCTCTCTGGAGAGTCTTAGCAAAGAGGTCACAGGGATAATCAGAGCAATTCTCAGAGACACTGAGAACAAGATGGACAGTTCCCTCCTGGCACTTTCCCTGTAGGAGATACCGCAAGACGTTTCTGTAGATTGGGCACAGCGCTCTGCAGGGTGTTAGCAGAGACTTTCCCGGGACAGTGAAACCCTATGTCAGAGACACTGAGAAGAAGCCCCAATGTTCCCTCCAGGCACTTTCAGTGTGGGTGCCTTCTCCACGTGGTTCCTGGTTTCCCTGCAGCGCTGAAGAGAATGTTAGCAAGGAGGTAACCGGGACAGCGAAAACAGTACTCAAAGACAGGGAGAGCAAGCTCTCTCTTGGCACTTTGGATGTGGGACATACAGCGAGATGTTTGCTGCTTTTGCGTTTGGCTGTTGGGAGATTTACAGCACAAAGATATCTAGTTGATTTGAAGCAGTTCCGAGAAAGTCTAAACATAATCGCCACTTCTCCCTCCTGGCACTTTCCATGTGGGAGATATAGCAGGATGTATATTGGTTTTGAGGACAACTCAATGGACAGTGTAGGGAGAAAAGTTCCTGGCTCCTTGAATGCCGTTCCTGGAGACACTGCGATCAATGTGGGAGATATGTCAAGATGTGTGTTGGTTTTGAGGACGGCTCTCTGGAGAGTCTTAGCAAAGAGGTCACAGGGATAATCAGAGCAATTCTCAGAGACACTGAGAACAAGCTCGACAATTCCCTCCTGGCACTTTCCCTGTAGGAGATACCGCAAGACGTTTCTGTAGATTGGGCACAGCGCTCTGCAGGGTGTTAGCAGAGACTTTCCCGGGACAGTGAAACCCTATGTCAGAGACACTGAGAAGAAGCCCCAATGTTCCCTCCAGGCACTTTCAGTGTGGGTGCCTTCTCCACGTGGTTCCTGGTTTCCCTGCAGCGCTGAAGAGAATGTTAGCAAAGAGGTAACCGGCACAGCGAAAACAGTACTCAAAGACAGGGAGAGCAAGCTCTCTCTTGGCACTTTGGATGTGGGACATACAGCGAGATGTTTGCTGCTTTTGCGTTTGGCTGTTGGGAGATTTACAGCACAAAGATATCTAGTTGATTTGAAGCAGTTCCGAGAAAGTCTAAACATAATCGCCACTTCTCCCTCCTGGCACTTTCCATGTGGGAGATATAGCAGGATGTATATTGGTTTTGAGGACAACTCAATGGACAGTGTAGGGAGAAAAGTTCCTGGCTCCTTGAATGCCGTTCCTGGAGACACTGCGATCAATGTGGGAGATATGTCAAGATGTGTGTTTGTTTTGAGGACGGCTCTCTGGAGAGTCTTAGCAAAGAGGTCACAGGGATAATCAGAGCAATTCTCAGAGACACTGAGAACAAGCTCGACAATTCCCTCCTGGCACTTTCCCTGTAGGAGATACCGCAAGACGTTTCTGTAGATTGGGCACAGCGCTCTGCAGGGTGTTAGCAGAGACTTTCCCGGGACAGTGAAACCCTATGTCAGAGACACTGAGAAGAAGCCCCAATGTTCCCTCCAGGCACTTTCAGTGTGGGTGCCTTCTCCACGTGGTTCCTGGTTTCCCTGCAGCGCTGAAGAGAATGTTAGCAAAGAGGTAACCGGCACAGCGAAAACAGTACTCAAAGACAGGGAGAGCAAGCTCTCTCTTGGCACTTTGGATGTGGGACATACAGCGAGATGTTTGCTGCTTTTGCGTTTGGCTGTTGGGAGATTTACAGCACAAAGATATCTAGTTGATTTGAAGCAGTTCCGAGAAAGTCTAAACATAATCGCCACTTCTCCCTCCTGGCACTTTCCATGTGGGAGATATAGCAGGATGTATATTGGTTTTGAGGACAACTCAATGGACAGTGTAGGGAGAAAAGTTCCTGGCTCCTTGAATGCCGTTCCTGGAGACACTGCGATCAATGTGGGAGATATGTCAAGATGTGTGTTGGTTTTGAGGACGGCTCTCTGGAGAGTCTTAGCAAAGAGGTCACAGGGATAATCAGAGCAATTCTCAGAGACACTGAGAACAAGCTCGACAATTCCCTCCTGGCACTTTCCCTGTAGGAGATACCGCAAGACGTTTCTGTAGATTGGGCACAGCGCTCTGCAGGGTGTTAGCAGAGACTTTCCCGGGACAGTGAAACCCTATGTCAGAGACACTGAGAAGAAGCCCCAATGTTCCCTCCAGGCACTTTCAGTGTGGGTGCCTTCTCCACGTGGTTCCTGGTTTCCCTGCAGCGCTGAAGAGAATGTTAGCAAAGAGGTAACCGGCACAGCGAAAACAGTACTCAAAGACAGGGAGAGCAAGCTCTCTCTTGGCACTTTGGATGTGGGACATACAGCGAGATGTTTGCTGCTTTTGCGTTTGGCTGTTGGGAGATTTACAGCACAAAGATATCTAGTTGATTTGAAGCAGTTCCGAGAAAGTCTAAACATAATCGCCACTTCTCCCTCCTGGCACTTTCCATGTGGGAGATATAGCAGGATGTATATTGGTTTTGAGGACAACTCAATGGACAGTGTAGGGAGAAAAGTTCCTGGCTCCTTGAATGCCGTTCCTGGAGACACTGCGATCAATGTGGGAGATATGTCAAGATGTGTGTTGGTTTTGAGGACGGCTCTCTGGAGAGTCTTAGCAAAGAGGTCACAGGGATAATCAGAGCAATTCTCAGAGACACTGAGAACAAGCTTGACAATTCCCTCCTGGCACTTTCCCTGTAGGAGATACCGCAAGACGTTTCTGTAGATTGGGCACAGCGCTCTGCAGGGTGTTAGCAGAGACTTTCCCGGGACAGTGAAACCCTATGTCAGAGACACTGAGAAGAAGCCCCAATGTTCCCTCCAGGCACTTTCAGTGTGGGTGCCTTCTCCACGTGGTTCCTGGTTTCCCTGCAGCGCTGAAGAGAATGTTAGCAAAGAGGTAACCGGCACAGCGAAAACAGTACTCAAAGACAGGGAGAGCAAGCTCTCTCTTGGCACTTTGGATGTGGGACATACAGCGAGATGTTTGCTGCTTTTGCGTTTGGCTGTTGGGAGATTTACAGCACAAAGATATCTAGTTGATTTGAAGCAGTTCCGAGAAAGTCTAAACATAATCGCCACTTCTCCCTCCTGGCACTTTCCATGTGGGAGATATAGCAGGATGTATATTGGTTTTGAGGACAACTCAATGGACAGTGTAGGGAGAAAAGTTCCTGGCTCCTTGAATGCCGTTCCTGGAGACACTGCGATCAATGTGGGAGATATGTCAAGATGTGTGTTGGTTTTGAGGACGGCTCTCTGGAGAGTCTTAGCAAAGAGGTCACAGGGATAATCAGAGCAATTCTCAGAGACACTGAGAACAAGCTTGACAATTCCCTCCTGGCACTTTCCCTGTAGGAGATACCGCAAGACGTTTCTGTAGATTGGGCACAGCGCTCTGCAGGGTGTTAGCAGAGACTTTCCCGGGACAGTGAAACCCTATGTCAGAGACACTGAGAAGAAGCCCCAATGTTCCCTCCAGGCACTTTCAGTGTGGGTGCCTTCTCCACGTGGTTCCTGGTTTCCCTGCAGCGCTGAAGAGAATGTTAGCAAAGAGGTAACCGGCACAGCGAAAACAGTACTCAAAGACAGGGAGAGCAAGCTCTCTCTTGGCACTTTGGATGTGGGACATACAGCGAGATGTTTGCTGCTTTTGCGTTTGGCTGTTGGGAGATTTACAGCACAAAGATATCTAGTTGATTTGAAGCAGTTCCGAGAAAGTCTAAACATAATCGCCACTTCTCCCTCCTGGCACTTTCCATGTGGGAGATATAGCAGGATGTATATTGGTTTTGAGGACAACTCAATGGACAGTGTAGGGAGAAAAGTTCCTGGCTCCTTGAATGCCGTTCCTGGAGACACTGCGATCAATGAGGGAGATATGTCAAGATGTGTGTTTGTTTTGAGGACGGCTCTCTGGAGAGTCTTAGCAAAGAGGTCACAGGGATAATCAGAGCAATTCTCAGAGACACTGAGAACAAGCTCGACAATTCCCTCCTGGCACTTTCCCTGTAGGAGATACCGCAAGACGTTTCTGTAGATTGGGCACAGCGCTCTGCAGGGTGTTAGCAGAGACTTTCCCGGGACAGTGAAACCCTATGTCAGAGACACTGAGAAGAAGCCCCAATGTTCCCTCCAGGCACTTTCAGTGTGGGTGCCTTCTCCACGTGGTTCCTGGTTTCCCTGCAGCGCTGAAGAGAATGTTAGCAAAGAGGTAACCGGCACAGCGAAAACAGTACTCAAAGACAGGGAGAGCAAGCTCTCTCTTGGCACTTTGGATGTGGGACATACAGCGAGATGTTTGCTGCTTTTGCGTTTGGCTGTTGGGAGATTTACAGCACAAAGATATCTAGTTGATTTGAAGCAGTTCCGAGAAAGTCTAAACATAATCGCCACTTCTCCCTCCTGGCACTTTCCATGTGGGAGATATAGCAGGATGTATATTGGTTTTGAGGACAACTCAATGGACAGTGTAGGGAGAAAAGTTCCTGGCTCCTTGAATGCCGTTCCTGGAGACACTGCGATCAATGTGGGAGATATGTCAAGATGTGTGTTGGTTTTGAGGACGGCTCTCTGGAGAGTCTTAGCAAAGAGGTCACAGGGATAATCAGAGCAATTCTCAGAGACACTGAGAACAAGCTCGACAATTCCCTCCTGGCACTTTCCTGTAGGAGATACCGCAAGACGTTTCTGTAGATTGGGCACAGCGCTCTGCAGGGTGTTAGCAGAGACTTTCCCGGGACAGTGAAACCCTATGTCAGAGACACTGAGAAGAAGCCCCAATGTTCCCTCCAGGCACTTTCAGTGTGGGTGCCTTCTCCACGTGGTTCCTGGTTTCCCTGCAGCGCTGAAGAGAATGTTAGCAAAGAGGTAACCGGCACAGCGAAAACAGTACTCAAAGACAGGGAGAGCAAGCTCTCTCTTGGCACTTTGGATGTGGGACATACAGCGAGATGTTTGCTGCTTTTGCGTTTGGCTGTTGGGAGATTTACAGCACAAAGATATCTAGTTGATTTGAAGCAGTTCCGAGAAAGTCTAAACATAATCGCCACTTCTCCCTCCTGGCACTTTCCATGTGGGAGATATAGCAGGATGTATATTGGTTTTGAGGACAACTCAATGGACAGTGTAGGGAGAAAAGTTCCTGGCTCCTTGAATGCCGTTCCTGGAGACACTGCGATCAATGTGGGAGATATGTCAAGATGTGTGTTGGTTTTGAGGACGGCTCTCTGGAGAGTCTTAGCAAAGAGGTCACAGGGATAATCAGAGCAATTCTCAGAGACACTGAGAACAAGCTTGACAATTCCCTCCTGGCACTTTCCCTGTAGGAGATACCGCAAGACGTTTCTGTAGATTGGGCACAGCGCTCTGCAGGGTGTTAGCAGAGACTTTCCGGGACAGTGAAACCCTATGTCAGAGACACTGAGAAGAAGCCCCAATGTTCCCTCCAGGCACTTTCAGTGTGGGTGCCTTCTCCACGTGGTTCCTGGTTTCCCTGCAGCGCTGAAGAGAATGTTAGCAAAGAGGTAACCGGCACAGCGAAAACAGTACTCAAAGACAGGGAGAGCAAGCTCTCTCTTGGCACTTTGGATGTGGGACATACAGCGAGATGTTTGCTGCTTTTGCGTTTGGCTGTTGGGAGATTTACAGCACAAAGATATCTAGTTGATTT
>NW_026961791.1:0-31208 GCF_963924245.1 Chroicocephalus ridibundus
AGTGCCAGGAGGGAGAAGTGGCGATTATGTTTAGACTTTCTCGGAACTGCTTCAAATCAACTAGATATCTTTGTGCTGTAAATCTCCCAACAGCCAAACGCAAAAGCAGCAAACATCTCGCTGTATGTCCCACATCCAAAGTGCCAAGAGAGAGCTTGCTCTCCCTCTCTTTGAGTACTGTTTTCGCTGTGCCGGTTACCTCTTTGCTAACATTCTCTTCAGCGCTGCAGGGAAACCAGGAACCACGTGGAGAAGGCACCCACACTGAAAGTGCCTGGAGGGAACATTGGGGCTTCTTCTCAGTGTCTCTGACATAGGGTTTCACTGTCCCGGGAAAGTCTCTGCTAACACCGTGCAGAGCGCTGTGCCCAATCTACAGAAACGTCTTGCGGTATCTCCTACAGGGAAAGTGCCAGGAGGGAACTGTCCATCTTGTTCTCAGTGTCTCTGAGAATTGCTCTGATTATCCCTGTGACCTCTTTGCTAAGACTCTCCAGAGAGCCGTCCTCAAAACAAACACACATCTTGACATATCTCCCACATTGATCGCAGTGTCTCCAGGAACGGCATTCAAGGAGCCAGGAACTTTTCTCCCTACACTGTCCATTGAGTTGTCCTCAAAACCAATATACATCCTGCTATATCTCCCACATGGAAAGTGCCAGGAGGGAGAAGTGGCGATTATGTTTAGACTTTCTCGGAACTGCTTCAAATCAACTAGATATCTTTGTGCTGGAAATCTCCCAACAGCCAAACGCAAAAGCAGCAAACATCTCGCTGTATGTCCCACATCCAAAGTGCCAAGAGAGAGCTTGCTCTCCCTGTCTTTGAGTACTGTTTTCGCTGTGCCGGTTACCTCTTTGCTAACATTCTCTTCAGCGCTGCAGGGAAACCAGGAACCACGTGGAGAAGGCACCCACACTGAAAGTGCCTGGAGGGAACATTGGGGCTTCTTCTCAGTGTCTCTGACATAGGGTTTCACTGTCCCGGGAAAGTCTCTGCTAACACCCTGCAGAGCGCTGTGCCCAATCTACAGAAACGTCTTGCGGTATCTCCTACAGGGAAAGTGCCAGGAGGGAACTGTCCATCTTGTTCTCAGTGTCTCTGAGAATTGCTCTGATTATCCCTGTGACCTTTTTGCTAAGACTCTCCAGAGAGCCGTCCTCAAAACCAACACACATCTTGACATATCTCCCACATTGATCGCAGTGTCTCCAGGAACGGCATTCAAGGAGCCAGGAACTTTTCTCCCTACACTGTCCATTGAGTTGTCCTCAAAACCAATATACATCCTGCTATATCTCCCACATGGAAAGTGCCAGGAGGGAGAAGTGGCGATTATGTTTAGACTTTCTCGGAACTGCTTCAAATCAACTAGATATCTTTGTGCTGTAAATCTCCCAACAGCCAAACGCAAAAGCAGCAAACATCTCGCTGTATGTCCCACATCCAAAGTGCCAAGAGAGAGCTTGCTCTCCCTGTCTTTGAGTACTGTTTTCGCTGTGCCGGTTACCTCTTTGCTAACATTCTCTTCAGCGCTGCAGGGAAACCAGGAACCACGTGGAGAAGGCACCCACACTGAAAGTGCCTGGAGGGAACATTGGGGCTTCTTCTCAGTGTCTCTGACATAGGGTTTCACTGTCCCGGGAAAGTCTCTGCTAACACCCTGCAGAGCGCTGTGCCCAATCTACAGAAACGTCTTGCGGTATCTCCTACAGGGAAAGTGCCAGGAGGGAATTGTCGAGCTTGTTCTCAGTGTCTCTGAGAATTGCTCTGATTATCCCTGTGACCTCTTTGCTAAGACTCTCCAGAGAGCCGTCCTCAAAACCAACACACATCTTGACATATCTCCCACATTGATCGCAGTGTCTCCAGGAACGGCATTCAAGGAGCCAGGAACTTTTCTCCCTACACTGTCCATTGAGTTGTCCTCAAAACCAATATACATCCTGCTATATCTCCCACATGGAAAGTGCCAGGAGGGAGAAGTGGCGATTATGTTTAGACTTTCTCGGAACTGCTTCAAATCAACTAGATATCTTTGTGCTGTAAATCTCCCAACAGCCAAACGCAAAAGCAGCAAACATCTCGCTGTATGTCCCACATCCAAAGTGCCAAGAGAGAGCTTGCTCTCCCTGTCTTTGAGTACTGTTTTCGCTGTGCCGGTTACCTCTTTGCTAACATTCTCTTCAGCGCTGCAGGGAAACCAGGAACCACGTGGAGAAGGCACCCACACTGAAAGTGCCTGGAGGGAACATTGGGGCTTCTTCTCAGTGTCTCTGACATAGGGTTTCACTGTCCCGGGAAAGTCTCTGCTAACACCCTGCAGAGCGCTGTGCCCAATCTACAGAAACGTCTTGCGGTATCTCCTACAGGGAAAGTGCCAGGAGGGAATTGTCGAGCTTGTTCTCAGTGTCTCTGAGAATTGCTCTGATTATCCCTGTGACCTCTTTGCTAAGACTCTCCAGAGAGCCGTCCTCAAAACCAACACACATCTTGACATATCTCCCTCATTGATCGCAGTGTCTCCAGGAACGGCATTCAAGGAGCCAGGAACTTTTCTCCCTACACTGTCCATTGAGTTGTCCTCAAAACCAATATACATCCTGCTATATCTCCCACATGGAAAGTGCCAGGAGGGAGAAGTGGCGATTATGTTTAGACTTTCTCGGAACTGCTTCAAATCAACTAGATATCTTTGTGCTGTAAATCTCCCAACAGCCAAACGCAAAAGCAGCAAACATCTCGCTGTATGTCCCACATCCAAAGTGCCAAGAGAGAGCTTGCTCTCCCTGTCTTTGAGTACTGTTTTCGCTGTGCCGGTTACCTCTTTGCTAACATTCTCTTCAGCGCTGCAGGGAAACCAGGAACCACGTGGAGAAGGCACCCACACTGAAAGTGCCTGGAGGGAACATTGGGGCTTCTTCTCAGTGTCTCTGACATAGGGTTTCACTGTCCCGGGAAAGTCTCTGCTAACACCCTGCAGAGCGCTGTGCCCAATCTACAGAAACGTCTTGCGGTATCTCCTACAGGGAAAGTGCCAGGAGGGAACTGTCCATCTTGTTCTCAGTGTCTCTGAGAATTGCTCTGATTATCCCTGTGACCTCTTTGCTAAGACTCTCCAGAGAGCCGTCCTCAAAACCAACACACATCTTGACATATCTCCCACATTGATCGCAGTGTCTCCAGGAACGGCATTCAAGGAGCCAGGAACTTTTCTCCCTACACTGTCCATTGAGTTGTCCTCAAAACCAATATACATCCTGCTATATCTCCCACATGGAAAGTGCCAGGAGGGAGAAGTGGCGATTATGTTTAGACTTTCTCGGAACTGCTTCAAATCAACTAGATATCTTTGTGCTGTAAATCTCCCAACAGCCAAACGCAAAAGCAGCAAACATCTCGCTGTATGTCCCACATCCAAAGTGCCAAGAGAGAGCTTGCTCTCCCTCTCTTTGAGTACTGTTTTCGCTGTGCCGGTTACCTCTTTGCTAACATTCTCTTCAGCGCTGCAGGGAAACCAGGAACCACGTGGAGAAGGCACCCACACTGAAAGTGCCTGGAGGGAACATTGGGGCTTCTTCTCAGTGTCTCTGACATAGGGTTTCACTGTCCCGGGAAAGTCTCTGCTAACACCCTGCAGAGCGCTGTGCCCAATCTACAGAAACGTCTTGCGGTATCTCCTACAGGGAAAGTGCCAGGAGGGAACTGTCCATCTTGTTCTCAGTGTCTCTGAGAATTGCTCTGATTATCCCTGTGACCTCTTTGCTAAGACTCTCCAGAGAGCCGTCCTCAAAACCAACACACATCTTGACATATCTCCCACATTGATCGCAGTGTCTCCAGGAACGGCATTCAAGGAGCCAGGAACTTTTCTCCCTACACTGTCCATTGAGTTGTCCTCAAAACCAATATACATCCTGCTATATCTCCCACATGGAAAGTGCCAGGAGGGAGAAGTGGCGATTATGTTTAGACTTTCTCGGAACTGCTTCAAATCAACTAGATATCTTTGTGCTGTAAATCTCCCAACAGCCAAACGCAAAAGCAGCAAACATCTCGCTGTATGTCCCACATCCAAAGTGCCAAGAGAGAGCTTGCTCTCCCTCTCTTTGAGTACTGTTTTCGCTGTGCCGGTTACCTCTTTGCTAACATTCTCTTCAGCGCTGCAGGGAAACCAGGAACCACGTGGAGAAGGCACCCACACTGAAAGTGCCTGGAGGGAACATTGGGGCTTCTTCTCAGTGTCTCTGACATAGGGTTTCACTGTCCCGGGAAAGTCTCTGCTAACACCGTGCAGAGCGCTGTGCCCAATCTACAGAAACGTCTTGCGGTATCTCCTACAGGGAAAGTGCCAGGAGGGAACTGTCCATCTTGTTCTCAGTGTCTCTGAGAATTGCTCTGATTATCCCTGTGACCTCTTTGCTAAGACTCTCCAGAGAGCCGTCCTCAAAACAAACACACATCTTGACATATCTCCCACATTGATCGCAGTGTCTCCAGGAACGGCATTCAAGGAGCCAGGAACTTTTCTCCCTACACTGTCCATTGAGTTGTCCTCAAAACCAATATACATCCTGCTATATCTCCCACATGGAAAGTGCCAGGAGGGAGAAGTGGCGATTATGTTTAGACTTTCTCGGAACTGCTTCAAATCAACTAGATATCTTTGTGCTGGAAATCTCCCAACAGCCAAACGCAAAAGCAGCAAACATCTCGCTGTATGTCCCACATCCAAAGTGCCAAGAGAGAGCTTGCTCTCCCTGTCTTTGAGTACTGTTTTCGCTGTGCCGGTTACCTCTTTGCTAACATTCTCTTCAGCGCTGCAGGGAAACCAGGAACCACGTGGAGAAGGCACCCACACTGAAAGTGCCTGGAGGGAACATTGGGGCTTCTTCTCAGTGTCTCTGACATAGGGTTTCACTGTCCCGGGAAAGTCTCTGCTAACACCCTGCAGAGCGCTGTGCCCAATCTACAGAAACGTCTTGCGGTATCTCCTACAGGGAAAGTGCCAGGAGGGAACTGTCCATCTTGTTCTCAGTGTCTCTGAGAATTGCTCTGATTATCCCTGTGACCTTTTTGCTAAGACTCTCCAGAGAGCCGTCCTCAAAACCAACACACATCTTGACATATCTCCCACATTGATCGCAGTGTCTCCAGGAACGGCATTCAAGGAGCCAGGAACTTTTCTCCCTACACTGTCCATTGAGTTGTCCTCAAAACCAATATACATCCTGCTATATCTCCCACATGGAAAGTGCCAGGAGGGAGAAGTGGCGATTATGTTTAGACTTTCTCGGAACTGCTTCAAATCAACTAGATATCTTTGTGCTGTAAATCTCCCAACAGCCAAACGCAAAAGCAGCAAACATCTCGCTGTATGTCCCACATCCAAAGTGCCAAGAGAGAGCTTGCTCTCCCTGTCTTTGAGTACTGTTTTCGCTGTGCCGGTTACCTCTTTGCTAACATTCTCTTCAGCGCTGCAGGGAAACCAGGAACCACGTGGAGAAGGCACCCACACTGAAAGTGCCTGGAGGGAACATTGGGGCTTCTTCTCAGTGTCTCTGACATAGGGTTTCACTGTCCCGGGAAAGTCTCTGCTAACACCCTGCAGAGCGCTGTGCCCAATCTACAGAAACGTCTTGCGGTATCTCCTACAGGGAAAGTGCCAGGAGGGAATTGTCGAGCTTGTTCTCAGTGTCTCTGAGAATTGCTCTGATTATCCCTGTGACCTCTTTGCTAAGACTCTCCAGAGAGCCGTCCTCAAAACCAACACACATCTTGACATATCTCCCACATTGATCGCAGTGTCTCCAGGAACGGCATTCAAGGAGCCAGGAACTTTTCTCCCTACACTGTCCATTGAGTTGTCCTCAAAACCAATATACATCCTGCTATATCTCCCACATGGAAAGTGCCAGGAGGGAGAAGTGGCGATTATGTTTAGACTTTCTCGGAACTGCTTCAAATCAACTAGATATCTTTGTGCTGTAAATCTCCCAACAGCCAAACGCAAAAGCAGCAAACATCTCGCTGTATGTCCCACATCCAAAGTGCCAAGAGAGAGCTTGCTCTCCCTGTCTTTGAGTACTGTTTTCGCTGTGCCGGTTACCTCTTTGCTAACATTCTCTTCAGCGCTGCAGGGAAACCAGGAACCACGTGGAGAAGGCACCCACACTGAAAGTGCCTGGAGGGAACATTGGGGCTTCTTCTCAGTGTCTCTGACATAGGGTTTCACTGTCCCGGGAAAGTCTCTGCTAACACCCTGCAGAGCGCTGTGCCCAATCTACAGAAACGTCTTGCGGTATCTCCTACAGGGAAAGTGCCAGGAGGGAATTGTCGAGCTTGTTCTCAGTGTCTCTGAGAATTGCTCTGATTATCCCTGTGACCTCTTTGCTAAGACTCTCCAGAGAGCCGTCCTCAAAACCAACACACATCTTGACATATCTCCCTCATTGATCGCAGTGTCTCCAGGAACGGCATTCAAGGAGCCAGGAACTTTTCTCCCTACACTGTCCATTGAGTTGTCCTCAAAACCAATATACATCCTGCTATATCTCCCACATGGAAAGTGCCAGGAGGGAGAAGTGGCGATTATGTTTAGACTTTCTCGGAACTGCTTCAAATCAACTAGATATCTTTGTGCTGTAAATCTCCCAACAGCCAAACGCAAAAGCAGCAAACATCTCGCTGTATGTCCCACATCCAAAGTGCCAAGAGAGAGCTTGCTCTCCCTGTCTTTGAGTACTGTTTTCGCTGTGCCGGTTACCTCTTTGCTAACATTCTCTTCAGCGCTGCAGGGAAACCAGGAACCACGTGGAGAAGGCACCCACACTGAAAGTGCCTGGAGGGAACATTGGGGCTTCTTCTCAGTGTCTCTGACATAGGGTTTCACTGTCCCGGGAAAGTCTCTGCTAACACCCTGCAGAGCGCTGTGCCCAATCTACAGAAACGTCTTGCGGTATCTCCTACAGGGAAAGTGCCAGGAGGGAACTGTCCATCTTGTTCTCAGTGTCTCTGAGAATTGCTCTGATTATCCCTGTGACCTCTTTGCTAAGACTCTCCAGAGAGCCGTCCTCAAAACCAACACACATCTTGACATATCTCCCACATTGATCGCAGTGTCTCCAGGAACGGCATTCAAGGAGCCAGGAACTTTTCTCCCTACACTGTCCATTGAGTTGTCCTCAAAACCAATATACATCCTGCTATATCTCCCACATGGAAAGTGCCAGGAGGGAGAAGTGGCGATTATGTTTAGACTTTCTCGGAACTGCTTCAAATCAACTAGATATCTTTGTGCTGTAAATCTCCCAACAGCCAAACGCAAAAGCAGCAAACATCTCGCTGTATGTCCCACATCCAAAGTGCCAAGAGAGAGCTTGCTCTCCCTGTCTTTGAGTACTGTTTTCGCTGTGCCGGTTACCTCTTTGCTAACATTCTCTTCAGCGCTGCAGGGAAACCAGGAACCACGTGGAGAAGGCACCCACACTGAAAGTGCCTGGAGGGAACATTGGGGCTTCTTCTCAGTGTCTCTGACATAGGGTTTCACTGTCCCGGGAAAGTCTCTGCTAACACCCTGCAGAGCGCTGTGCCCAATCTACAGAAACGTCTTGCGGTATCTCCTACAGGGAAAGTGCCAGGAGGGAATTGTCGAGCTTGTTCTCAGTGTCTCTGAGAATTGCTCTGATTATCCCTGTGACCTCTTTGCTAAGACTCTCCAGAGAGCCGTCCTCAAAACCAACACACATCTTGACATATCTCCCACATTGATCGCAGTGTCTCCAGGAACGGCATTCAAGGAGCCAGGAACTTTTCTCCCTACACTGTCCATTGAGTTGTCCTCAAAACCAATATACATCCTGCTATATCTCCCACATGGAAAGTGCCAGGAGGGAGAAGTGGCGATTATGTTTAGACTTTCTCGGAACTGCTTCAAATCAACTAGATATCTTTGTGCTGTAAATCTCCCAACAGCCAAACGCAAAAGCAGCAAACATCTCGCTGTATGTCCCACATCCAAAGTGCCAAGAGAGAGCTTGCTCTCCCTGTCTTTGAGTACTGTTTTCGCTGTGCCGGTTACCTCTTTGCTAACATTCTCTTCAGCGCTGCAGGGAAACCAGGAACCACGTGGAGAAGGCACCCACACTGAAAGTGCCTGGAGGGAACATTGGGGCTTCTTCTCAGTGTCTCTGACATAGGGTTTCACTGTCCCGGGAAAGTCTCTGCTAACACCCTGCAGAGCGCTGTGCCCAATCTACAGAAACGTCTTGCGGTATCTCCTACAGGGAAAGTGCCAGGAGGGAATTGTCGAGCTTGTTCTCAGTGTCTCTGAGAATTGCTCTGATTATCCCTGTGACCTCTTTGCTAAGACTCTCCAGAGAGCCGTCCTCAAAACCAACACACATCTTGACATATCTCCCTCATTGATCGCAGTGTCTCCAGGAACGGCATTCAAGGAGCCAGGAACTTTTCTCCCTACACTGTCCATTGAGTTGTCCTCAAAACCAATATACATCCTGCTATATCTCCCACATGGAAAGTGCCAGGAGGGAGAAGTGGCGATTATGTTTAGACTTTCTCGGAACTGCTTCAAATCAACTAGATATCTTTGTGCTGTAAATCTCCCAACAGCCAAACGCAAAAGCAGCAAACATCTCGCTGTATGTCCCACATCCAAAGTGCCAAGAGAGAGCTTGCTCTCCCTCTCTTTGAGTACTGTTTTCGCTGTGCCGGTTACCTCTTTGCTAACATTCTCTTCAGCGCTGCAGGGAAACCAGGAACCACGTGGAGAAGGCACCCACACTGAAAGTGCCTGGAGGGAACATTGGGGCTTCTTCTCAGTGTCTCTGACATAGGGTTTCACTGTCCCGGGAAAGTCTCTGCTAACACCCTGCAGAGCGCTGTGCCCAATCTACAGAAACGTCTTGCGGTATCTCCTACAGGGAAAGTGCCAGGAGGGAACTGTCCATCTTGTTCTCAGTGTCTCTGAGAATTGCTCTGATTATCCCTGTGACCTCTTTGCTAAGACTCTCCAGAGAGCCGTCCTCAAAACCAACACACATCTTGACATATCTCCCACATTGATCGCAGTGTCTCCAGGAACGGCATTCAAGGAGCCAGGAACTTTTCTCCCTACACTGTCCATTGAGTTGTCCTCAAAACCAATATACATCCTGCTATATCTCCCACATGGAAAGTGCCAGGAGGGAGAAGTGGCGATTATGTTTAGACTTTCTCGGAACTGCTTCAAATCAACTAGATATCTTTGTGCTGTAAATCTCCCAACAGCCAAACGCAAAAGCAGCAAACATCTCGCTGTATGTCCCACATCCAAAGTGCCAAGAGAGAGCTTGCTCTCCCTGTCTTTGAGTACTGTTTTCGCTGTGCCGGTTACCTCTTTGCTAACATTCTCTTCAGCGCTGCAGGGAAACCAGGAACCACGTGGAGAAGGCACCCACACTGAAAGTGCCTGGAGGGAACATTGGGGCTTCTTCTCAGTGTCTCTGACATAGGGTTTCACTGTCCCGGGAAAGTCTCTGCTAACACCCTGCAGAGCGCTGTGCCCAATCTACAGAAACGTCTTGCGGTATCTCCTACAGGGAAAGTGCCAGGAGGGAATTGTCGAGCTTGTTCTCAGTGTCTCTGAGAATTGCTCTGATTATCCCTGTGACCTCTTTGCTAAGACTCTCCAGAGAGCCGTCCTCAAAACAAACACACATCTTGACATATCTCCCACATTGATCGCAGTGTCTCCAGGAACGGCATTCAAGGAGCCAGGAACTTTTCTCCCTACACTGTCCATTGAGTTGTCCTCAAAACCAATATACATCCTGCTATATCTCCCACATGGAAAGTGCCAGGAGGGAGAAGTGGCGATTATGTTTAGACTTTCTCGGAACTGCTTCAAATCAACTAGATATCTTTGTGCTGTAAATCTCCCAACAGCCAAACGCAAAAGCAGCAAACATCTCGCTGTATGTCCCACATCCAAAGTGCCAAGAGAGAGCTTGCTCTCCCTGTCTTTGAGTACTGTTTTCGCTGTGCCGGTTACCTCTTTGCTAACATTCTCTTCAGCGCTGCAGGGAAACCAGGAACCACGTGGAGAAGGCACCCACACTGAAAGTGCCTGGAGGGAACATTGGGGCTTCTTCTCAGTGTCTCTGACATAGGGTTTCACTGTCCCGGGAAAGTCTCTGCTAACACCCTGCAGAGCGCTGTGCCCAATCTACAGAAACGTCTTGCGGTATCTCCTACAGGGAAAGTGCCAGGAGGGAATTGTCGAGCTTGTTCTCAGTGTCTCTGAGAATTGCTCTGATTATCCCTGTGACCTCTTTGCTAAGACTCTCCAGAGAGCCGTCCTCAAAACCAACACACATCTTGACATATCTCCCTCATTGATCGCAGTGTCTCCAGGAACGGCATTCAAGGAGCCAGGAACTTTTCTCCCTACACTGTCCATTGAGTTGTCCTCAAAACCAATATACATCCTGCTATATCTCCCACATGGAAAGTGCCAGGAGGGAGAAGTGGCGATTATGTTTAGACTTTCTCGGAACTGCTTCAAATCAACTAGATATCTTTGTGCTGTAAATCTCCCAACAGCCAAACGCAAAAGCAGCAAACATCTCGCTGTATGTCCCACATCCAAAGTGCCAAGAGAGAGCTTGCTCTCCCTCTCTTTGAGTACTGTTTTCGCTGTCCCGGTTACCTCTTTGCTAACATTCTCTTCAGCGCTGCAGGGAAACCAGGAACCACGTGGAGAAGGCACCCACACTGAAAGTGCCTGGAGGGAACATTGGGGCTTCTTCTCAGTGTCTCTGACATAGGGTTTCACTGTCCCGGGAAAGTCTCTGCTAACACCCTGCAGAGCGCTGTGCCCAATCTACAGAAACGTCTTGCGGTATCTCCTACAGGGAAAGTGCCAGGAGGGAATTGTCGAGCTTGTTCTCAGTGTCTCTGAGAATTGCTCTGATTATCCCTGTGACCTCTTTGCTAAGACTCTCCAGAGAGCCGTCCTCAAAACCAACACACATCTTGACATATCTCCCACATTGATCGCAGTGTCTCCAGGAACGGCATTCAAGGAGCCAGGAACTTTTCTCCCTACACTGTCCATTGAGTTGTCCTCAAAACCAATATACATCCTGCTATATCTCCCACATGGAAAGTGCCAGGAGGGAGAAGTGGCGATTATGTTTAGACTTTCTCGGAACTGCTTCAAATCAACTAGATATCTTTGTGCTGTAAATCTCCCAACAGCCAAACGCAAAAGCAGCAAACATCTCGCTGTATGTCCCACATCCAAAGTGCCAAGAGAGAGCTTGCTCTCCCTGTCTTTGAGTACTGTTTTCGCTGTGCCGGTTACCTCTTTGCTAACATTCTCTTCAGCGCTGCAGGGAAACCAGGAACCACGTGGAGAAGGCACCCACACTGAAAGTGCCTGGAGGGAACATTGGGGCTTCTTCTCAGTGTCTCTGACATAGGGTTTCACTGTCCCGGGAAAGTCTCTGCTAACACCCTGCAGAGCGCTGTGCCCAATCTACAGAAACGTCTTGCGGTATCTCCTACAGGGAAAGTGCCAGGAGGGAATTGTCGAGCTTGTTCTCAGTGTCTCTGAGAATTGCTCTGATTATCCCTGTGACCTCTTTGCTAAGACTCTCCAGAGAGCCGTCCTCAAAACCAACACACATCTTGACATATCTCCCTCATTGATCGCAGTGTCTCCAGGAACGGCATTCAAGGAGCCAGGAACTTTTCTCCCTACACTGTCCATTGAGTTGTCCTCAAAACCAATATACATCCTGCTATATCTCCCACATGGAAAGTGCCAGGAGGGAGAAGTGGCGATTATGTTTAGACTTTCTCGGAACTGCTTCAAATCAACTAGATATCTTTGTGCTGTAAATCTCCCAACAGCCAAACGCAAAAGCAGCAAACATCTCGCTGTATGTCCCACATCCAAAGTGCCAAGAGAGAGCTTGCTCTCCCTGTCTTTGAGTACTGTTTTCGCTGTGCCGGTTACCTCTTTGCTAACATTCTCTTCAGCGCTGCAGGGAAACCAGGAACCACGTGGAGAAGGCACCCACACTGAAAGTGCCTGGAGGGAACATTGGGGCTTCTTCTCAGTGTCTCTGACATAGGGTTTCACTGTCCCGGGAAAGTCTCTGCTAACACCCTGCAGAGCGCTGTGCCCAATCTACAGAAACGTCTTGCGGTATCTCCTACAGGGAAAGTGCCAGGAGGGAACTGTCGAGCTTGTTCTCAGTGTCTCTGAGAATTGCTCTGATTATCCCTGTGACCTCTTTGCTAAGACTCTCCAGAGAGCCGTCCTCAAAACAAACACACATCTTGACATATCTCCCACATTGATCGCAGTGTCTCCAGGAACGGCATTCAAGGAGCCAGGAACTTTTCTCCCTACACTGTCCATTGAGTTGTCCTCAAAACCAATATACATCCTGCTATATCTCCCACATGGAAAGTGCCAGGAGGGAGAAGTGGCGATTATGTTTAGACTTTCTCGGAACTGCTTCAAATCAACTAGATATCTTTGTGCTGTAAATCTCCCAACAGCCAAACGCAAAAGCAGCAAACATCTCGCTGTATGTCCCACATCCAAAGTGCCAAGAGAGAGCTTGCTCTCCCTGTCTTTGAGTACTGTTTTCGCTGTGCCGGTTACCTCTTTGCTAACATTCTCTTCAGCGCTGCAGGGAAACCAGGAACCACGTGGAGAAGGCACCCACACTGAAAGTGCCTGGAGGGAACATTGGGGCTTCTTCTCAGTGTCTCTGACATAGGGTTTCACTGTCCCGGGAAAGTCTCTGCTAACACCCTGCAGAGCGCTGTGCCCAATCTACAGAAACGTCTTGCGGTATCTCCTACAGGGAAAGTGCCAGGAGGGAATTGTCGAGCTTGTTCTCAGTGTCTCTGAGAATTGCTCTGATTATCCCTGTGACCTCTTTGCTAAGACTCTCCAGAGAGCCGTCCTCAAAACCAACACACATCTTGACATATCTCCCACATTGATCGCAGTGTCTCCAGGAACGGCATTCAAGGAGCCAGGAACTTTTCTCCCTACACTGTCCATTGAGTTGTCCTCAAAACCAATATACATCCTGCTATATCTCCCACATGGAAAGTGCCAGGAGGGAGAAGTGGCGATTATGTTTAGACTTTCTCGGAACTGCTTCAAATCAACTAGATATCTT
This sequence comes from Chroicocephalus ridibundus, assembly GCF_963924245.1. NCBI lineage: Eukaryota > Metazoa > Chordata > Aves > Charadriiformes > Laridae > Chroicocephalus > Chroicocephalus ridibundus. Next base: position 13,212 of record NW_026961791.1, read on the forward strand.
TGTGCTGTAAATCTCCCAACAGCCAAACGCAAAAGCAGCAAACATCTCGCTGTATGTCCCACATCCAAAGTGCCAAGAGAGAGCTTGCTCTCCCTGTCTTTGAGTACTGTTTTCGCTGTGCCGGTTACCTCTTTGCTAACATTCTCTTCAGCGCTGCAGGGAAACCAGGAACCACGTGGAGAAGGCACCCACACTGAAAGTGCCTGGAGGGAACATTGGGGCTTCTTCTCAGTGTCTCTGACATAGGGTTTCACTGTCCCGGGAAAGTCTCTGCTAACACCCTGCAGAGCGCTGTGCCCAATCTACAGAAACGTCTTGCGGTATCTCCTACAGGGAAAGTGCCAGGAGGGAATTGTCGAGCTTGTTCTCAGTGTCTCTGAGAATTGCTCTGATTATCCCTGTGACCTCTTTGCTAAGACTCTCCAGAGAGCCGTCCTCAAAACCAACACACATCTTGACATATCTCCCTCATTGATCGCAGTGTCTCCAGGAACGGCATTCAAGGAGCCAGGAACTTTTCTCCCTACACTGTCCATTGAGTTGTCCTCAAAACCAATATACATCCTGCTATATCTCCCACATGGAAAGTGCCAGGAGGGAGAAGTGGCGATTATGTTTAGACTTTCTCGGAACTGCTTCAAATCAACTAGATATCTTTGTGCTGTAAATCTCCCAACAGCCAAACGCAAAAGCAGCAAACATCTCGCTGTATGTCCCACATCCAAAGTGCCAAGAGAGAGCTTGCTCTCCCTGTCTTTGAGTACTGTTTTCACTGTCCCGGTTACCTCTTTGCTAACATTCTCTTCAGCGCTGCAGGGAAACCAGGAACCACGTGGAGAAGGCACCCACACTGAAAGTGCCTGGAGGGAACATTGGGGCTTCTTCTCAGTGTCTCTGACATAGGGTTTCACTGTCCCGGGAAAGTCTCTGCTAACACCCTGCAGAGCGCTGTGCCCAATCTACAGAAACGTCTTGCGGTATCTCCTACAGGGAAAGTGCCAGGAGGGAACTGTCCATCTTGTTCTCAGTGTCTCTGAGAATTGCTCTGATTATCCCTGTGACCTCTTTGCTAAGACTCTCCAGAGAGCCGTCCTCAAAACCAACACACATCTTGACATATCTCCCACATTGATCGCAGTGTCTCCAGGAACGGCATTCAAGGAGCCAGGAACTTTTCTCCCTACACTGTCCATTGAGTTGTCCTCAAAACCAATATACATCCTGCTATATCTCCCACATGGAAAGTGCCAGGAGGGAGAAGTGGCGATTATGTTTAGACTTTCTCGGAACTGCTTCAAATCAACTAGATATCTTTGTGCTGTAAATCTCCCAACAGCCAAACGCAAAAGCAGCAAACATCTCGCTGTATGTCCCACATCCAAAGTGCCAAGAGAGAGCTTGCTCTCCCTGTCTTTGAGTACTGTTTTCGCTGTGCCGGTTACCTCTTTGCTAACATTCTCTTCAGCGCTGCAGGGAAACCAGGAACCACGTGGAGAAGGCACCCACACTGAAAGTGCCTGGAGGGAACATTGGGGCTTCTTCTCAGTGTCTCTGACATAGGGTTTCACTGTCCCGGGAAAGTCTCTGCTAACACCCTGCAGAGCGCTGTGCCCAATCTACAGAAACGTCTTGCGGTATCTCCTACAGGGAAAGTGCCAGGAGGGAACTGTCCATCTTGTTCTCAGTGTCTCTGAGAATTGCTCTGATTATCCCTGTGACCTCTTTGCTAAGACTCTCGAGAGAGCCGTCCTCAAAACAAACACACATCTTGACATATCTCCCACATTGATCGCAGTGTCTCCAGGAACGGCATTCAAGGAGCCAGGAACTTTTCTCCCTACACTGTCCATTGAGTTGTCCTCAAAACCAATATACATCCTGCTATATCTCCCACATGGAAAGTGCCAGGAGGGAGAAGTGGCGATTATGTTTAGACTTTCTCGGAAATGCTTCAAATCAACTAGATATCTTTGTGCTGTAAATCTCCCAACAGCCAAACGCAAAAGCAGCAAACATCTCGCTGTATGTCCCACATCCAAAGTGCCAAGAGAGAGCTTGCTCTCCCTGTCTTTGAGTACTGTTTTCGCTGTGCCGGTTACCTCTTTGCTAACATTCTCTTCAGCGCTGCAGGGAAACCAGGAACCACGTGGAGAAGGCACCCACACTGAAAGTGCCTGGAGGGAACATTGGGGCTTCTTCTCAGTGTCTCTGACATAGGGTTTCACTGTCCCGGGAAAGTCTCTGCTAACACCCTGCAGAGCGCTGTGCCCAATCTACAGAAACGTCTTGCGGTATCTCCTACAGGGAAAGTGCCAGGAGGGAACTGTCCATCTTGTTCTCAGTGTCTCTGAGAATTGCTCTGATTATCCCTGTGACCTCTTTGCTAAGACTCTCCAGAGAGCCGTCCTCAAAACCAACACACATCTTGACATATCTCCCTCATTGATCGCAGTGTCTCCAGGAACGGCATTCAAGGAGCCAGGAACTTTTCTCCCTACACTGTCCATTGAGTTGTCCTCAAAACCAATATACATCCTGCTATATCTCCCACATGGAAAGTGCCAGGAGGGAGAAGTGGCGATTATGTTTAGACTTTCTCGGAACTGCTTCAAATCAACTAGATATCTTTGTGCTGTAAATCTCCCAACAGCCAAACGCAAAAGCAGCAAACATCTCGCTGTATGTCCCACATCCAAAGTGCCAAGAGAGAGCTTGCTCTCCCTGTCTTTGAGTACTGTTTTCGCTGTCCCGGTTACCTCTTTGCTAACATTCTCTTCAGCGCTGCAGGGAAACCAGGAACCACGTGGAGAAGGCACCCACACTGAAAGTGCCTGGAGGGAACATTGGGGCTTCTTCTCAGTGTCTCTGACATAGGGTTTCACTGTCCCGGGAAAGTCTCTGCTAACACCCTGCAGAGCGCTGTGCCCAATCTACAGAAACGTCTTGCGGTATCTCCTACAGGGAAAGTGCCAGGAGGGAACTGTCCATCTTGTTCTCAGTGTCTCTGAGAATTGCTCTGATTATCCCTGTGACCTCTTTGCTAAGACTCTCCAGAGAGCCGTCCTCAAAACCAACACACATCTTGACATATCTCCCACATTGATCGCAGTGTCTCCAGGAACGGCATTCAAGGAGCCAGGAACTTTTCTCCCTACACTGTCCATTGAGTTGTCCTCAAAACCAATATACATCCTGCTATATCTCCCACATGGAAAGTGCCAGGAGGGAGAAGTGGCGATTATGTTTAGACTTTCTCGGAACTGCTTCAAATCAACTAGATATCTTTGTGCTGTAAATCTCCCAACAGCCAAACGCAAAAGCAGCAAACATCTCGCTGTATGTCCCACATCCAAAGTGCCAAGAGAGAGCTTGCTCTCCCTGTCTTTGAGTACTGTTTTCGCTGTGCCGGTTACCTCTTTGCTAACATTCTCTTCAGCGCTGCAGGGAAACCAGGAACCACGTGGAGAAGGCACCCACACTGAAAGTGCCTGGAGGGAACATTGGGGCTTCTTCTCAGTGTCTCTGACATAGGGTTTCACTGTCCCGGGAAAGTCTCTGCTAACACCCTGCAGAGCGCTGTGCCCAATCTACAGAAACGTCTTGCGGTATCTCCTACAGGGAAAGTGCCAGGAGGGAACTGTCCATCTTGTTCTCAGTGTCTCTGAGAATTGCTCTGATTATCCCTGTGACCTCTTTGCTAAGACTCTCCAGAGAGCCGTCCTCAAAACCAACACACATCTTGACATATCTCCCACATTGATCGCAGTGTCTCCAGGAACGGCATTCAAGGAGCCAGGAACTTTTCTCCCTACACTGTCCATTGAGTTGTCCTCAAAACCAATATACATCCTGCTATATCTCCCACATGGAAAGTGCCAGGAGGGAGAAGTGGCGATTATGTTTAGACTTTCTCGGAACTGCTTCAAATCAACTAGATATCTTTGTGCTGTAAATCTCCCAACAGCCAAACGCAAAAGCAGCAAACATCTCGCTGTATGTCCCACATCCAAAGTGCCAAGAGAGAGCTTGCTCTCCCTGTCTTTGAGTACTGTTTTCGCTGTGCCGGTTACCTCTTTGCTAACATTCTCTTCAGCGCTGCAGGGAAACCAGGAACCACGTGGAGAAGGCACCCACACTGAAAGTGCCTGGAGGGAACATTGGGGCTTCTTCTCAGTGTCTCTGACATAGGGTTTCACTGTCCCGGGAAAGTCTCTGCTAACACCCTGCAGAGCGCTGTGCCCAATCTACAGAAACGTCTTGCGGTATCTCCTACAGGGAAAGTGCCAGGAGGGAATTGTCGAGCTTGTTCTCAGTGTCTCTGAGAATTGCTCTGATTATCCCTGTGACCTCTTTGCTAAGACTCTCCAGAGAGCCGTCCTCAAAACCAACACACATCTTGACATATCTCCCACATTGATCGCAGTGTCTCCAGGAACGGCATTCAAGGAGCCAGGAACTTTTCTCCCTACACTGTCCATTGAGTTGTCCTCAAAACCAATATACATCCTGCTATATCTCCCACATGGAAAGTGCCAGGAGGGAGAAGTGGCGATTATGTTTAGACTTTCTCGGAACTGCTTCAAATCAACTAGATATCTTTGTGCTGTAAATCTCCCAACAGCCAAACGCAAAAGCAGCAAACATCTCGCTGTATGTCCCACATCCAAAGTGCCAAGAGAGAGCTTGCTCTCCCTGTCTTTGAGTACTGTTTTCGCTGTGCCGGTTACCTCTTTGCTAACATTCTCTTCAGCGCTGCAGGGAAACCAGGAACCACGTGGAGAAGGCACCCACACTGAAAGTGCCTGGAGGGAACATTGGGGCTTCTTCTCAGTGTCTCTGACATAGGGTTTCACTGTCCCGGGAAAGTCTCTGCTAACACCCTGCAGAGCGCTGTGCCCAATCTACAGAAACGTCTTGCGGTATCTCCTACAGGGAAAGTGCCAGGAGGGAATTGTCGAGCTTGTTCTCAGTGTCTCTGAGAATTGCTCTGATTATCCCTGTGACCTCTTTGCTAAGACTCTCCAGAGAGCCGTCCTCAAAACCAACACACATCTTGACATATCTCCCTCATTGATCGCAGTGTCTCCAGGAACGGCATTCAAGGAGCCAGGAACTTTTCTCCCTACACTGTCCATTGAGTTGTCCTCAAAACCAATATACATCCTGCTATATCTCCCACATGGAAAGTGCCAGGAGGGAGAAGTGGCGATTATGTTTAGACTTTCTCGGAACTGCTTCAAATCAACTAGATATCTTTGTGCTGTAAATCTCCCAACAGCCAAACGCAAAAGCAGCAAACATCTCGCTGTATGTCCCACATCCAAAGTGCCAAGAGAGAGCTTGCTCTCCCTGTCTTTGAGTACTGTTTTCGCTGTGCCGGTTACCTCTTTGCTAACATTCTCTTCAGCGCTGCAGGGAAACCAGGAACCACGTGGAGAAGGCACCCACACTGAAAGTGCCTGGAGGGAACATTGGGGCTTCTTCTCAGTGTCTCTGACATAGGGTTTCACTGTCCCGGGAAAGTCTCTGCTAACACCCTGCAGAGCGCTGTGCCCAATCTACAGAAACGTCTTGCGGTATCTCCTACAGGGAAAGTGCCAGGAGGGAATTGTCGAGCTTGTTCTCAGTGTCTCTGAGAATTGCTCTGATTATCCCTGTGACCTCTTTGCTAAGACTCTCCAGAGAGCCGTCCTCAAAACCAACACACATCTTGACATATCTCCCACATTGATCGCAGTGTCTCCAGGAACGGCATTCAAGGAGCCAGGAACTTTTCTCCCTACACTGTCCATTGAGTTGTCCTCAAAACCAATATACATCCTGCTATATCTCCCACATGGAAAGTGCCAGGAGGGAGAAGTGGCGATTATGTTTAGACTTTCTCGGAACTGCTTCAAATCAACTAGATATCTTTGTGCTGTAAATCTCCCAACAGCCAAACGCAAAAGCAGCAAACATCTCGCTGTATGTCCCACATCCAAAGTGCCAAGAGAGAGCTTGCTCTCCCTGTCTTTGAGTACTGTTTTCACTGTCCCGGTTACCTCTTTGCTAACATTCTCTTCAGCGCTGCAGGGAAACCAGGAACCACGTGGAGAAGGCACCCACACTGAAAGTGCCTGGAGGGAACATTGGGGCTTCTTCTCAGTGTCTCTGACATAGGGTTTCACTGTCCCGGGAAAGTCTCTGCTAACACCCTGCAGAGCGCTGTGCCCAATCTACAGAAACGTCTTGCGGTATCTCCTACAGGGAAAGTGCCAGGAGGGAACTGTCCATCTTGTTCTCAGTGTCTCTGAGAATTGCTCTGATTATCCCTGTGACCTCTTTGCTAAGACTCTCCAGAGAGCCGTCCTCAAAACCAACACACATCTTGACATATCTCCCACATTGATCGCAGTGTCTCCAGGAACGGCATTCAAGGAGCCAGGAACTTTTCTCCCTACACTGTCCATTGAGTTGTCCTCAAAACCAATATACATCCTGCTATATCTCCCACATGGAAAGTGCCAGGAGGGAGAAGTGGCGATTATGTTTAGACTTTCTCGGAACTGCTTCAAATCAACTAGATATCTTTGTGCTGTAAATCTCCCAACAGCCAAACGCAAAAGCAGCAAACATCTCGCTGTATGTCCCACATCCAAAGTGCCAAGAGAGAGCTTGCTCTCCCTGTCTTTGAGTACTGTTTTCGCTGTGCCGGTTACCTCTTTGCTAACATTCTCTTCAGCGCTGCAGGGAAACCAGGAACCACGTGGAGAAGGCACCCACACTGAAAGTGCCTGGAGGGAACATTGGGGCTTCTTCTCAGTGTCTCTGACATAGGGTTTCACTGTCCCGGGAAAGTCTCTGCTAACACCCTGCAGAGCGCTGTGCCCAATCTACAGAAACGTCTTGCGGTATCTCCTACAGGGAAAGTGCCAGGAGGGAATTGTCGAGCTTGTTCTCAGTGTCTCTGAGAATTGCTCTGATTATCCCTGTGACCTCTTTGCTAAGACTCTCCAGAGAGCCGTCCTCAAAACAAACACACATCTTGACATATCTCCCACATTGATCGCAGTGTCTCCAGGAACGGCATTCAAGGAGCCAGGAACTTTTCTCCCTACACTGTCCATTGAGTTGTCCTCAAAACCAATATACATCCTGCTATATCTCCCACATGGAAAGTGCCAGGAGGGAGAAGTGGCGATTATGTTTAGACTTTCTCGGAACTGCTTCAAATCAACTAGATATCTTTGTGCTGGAAATCTCCCAACAGCCAAACGCAAAAGCAGCAAACATCTCGCTGTATGTCCCACATCCAAAGTGCCAAGAGAGAGCTTGCTCTCCCTCTCTTTGAGTACTGTTTTCGCTGTGCCGGTTACCTCTTTGCTAACATTCTCTTCAGCGCTGCAGGGAAACCAGGAACCACGTGGAGAAGGCACCCACACTGAAAGTGCCTGGAGGGAACATTGGGGCTTCTTCTCAGTGTCTCTGACATAGGGTTTCACTGTCCCGGGAAAGTCTCTGCTAACACCCTGCAGAGCGCTGTGCCCAATCTACAGAAACGTCTTGCGGTATCTCCTACAGGGAAAGTGCCAGGAGGGAATTGTCGAGCTTGTTCTCAGTGTCTCTGAGAATTGCTCTGATTATCCCTGTGACCTCTTTGCTAAGACTCTCCAGAGAGCCGTCCTCAAAACCAACACACATCTTGACATATCTCCCACATTGATCGCAGTGTCTCCAGGAACGGCATTCAAGGAGCCAGGAACTTTTCTCCCTACACTGTCCATTGAGTTGTCCTCAAAACCAATATACATCCTGCTATATCTCCCACATGGAAAGTGCCAGGAGGGAGAAGTGGCGATTATGTTTAGACTTTCTCGGAACTGCTTCAAATCAACTAGATATCTTTGTGCTGTAAATCTCCCAACAGCCAAACGCAAAAGCAGCAAACATCTCGCTGTATGTCCCACATCCAAAGTGCCAAGAGAGAGCTTGCTCTCCCTGTCTTTGAGTACTGTTTTCGCTGTCCCGGTTACCTCTTTGCTAACATTCTCTTCAGCGCTGCAGGGAAACCAGGAACCACGTGGAGAAGGCACCCACACTGAAAGTGCCTGGAGGGAACATTGGGGCTTCTTCTCAGTGTCTCTGACATAGGGTTTCACTGTCCCGGGAAAGTCTCTGCTAACACCCTGCAGAGCGCTGTGCCCAATCTACAGAAACGTCTTGCGGTATCTCCTACAGGGAAAGTGCCAGGAGGGAACTGTCCATCTTGTTCTCAGTGTCTCTGAGAATTGCTCTGATTATCCCTGTGACCTCTTTGCTAAGACTCTCCAGAGAGCCGTCCTCAAAACCAACACACATCTTGACATATCTCCCACATTGATCGCAGTGTCTCCAGGAACGGCATTCAAGGAGCCAGGAACTTTTCTCCCTACACTGTCCATTGAGTTGTCCTCAAAACCAATATACATCCTGCTATATCTCCCACATGGAAAGTGCCAGGAGGGAGAAGTGGCGATTATGTTTAGACTTTCTCGGAACTGCTTCAAATCAACTAGATATCTTTGTGCTGTAAATCTCCCAACAGCCAAACGCAAAAGCAGCAAACATCTCGCTGTATGTCCCACATCCAAAGTGCCAAGAGAGAGCTTGCTCTCCCTCTCTTTGAGTACTGTTTTCGCTGTGCCGGTTACCTCTTTGCTAACATTCTCTTCAGCGCTGCAGGGAAACCAGGAACCACGTGGAGAAGGCACCCACACTGAAAGTGCCTGGAGGGAACATTGGGGCTTCTTCTCAGTGTCTCTGACATAGGGTTTCACTGTCCCGGGAAAGTCTCTGCTAACACCCTGCAGAGCGCTGTGCCCAATCTACAGAAACGTCTTGCGGTATCTCCTACAGGGAAAGTGCCAGGAGGGAATTGTCGAGCTTGTTCTCAGTGTCTCTGAGAATTGCTCTGATTATCCCTGTGACCTCTTTGCTAAGACTCTCCAGAGAGCCGTCCTCAAAACAAACACACATCTTGACATATCTCCCACATTGATCGCAGTGTCTCCAGGAACGGCATTCAAGGAGCCAGGAACTTTTCTCCCTACACTGTCCATTGAGTTGTCCTCAAAACCAATATACATCCTGCTATACTCTCCCACATGGAAAGTGCCAGGAGGGAGAAGTGGCGATTATGTTTAGACTTTCTCGGAACTGCTTCAAATCAACTAGATATCTTTGTGCTGTAAATCTCCCAACAGCCAAACGCAAAAGCAGCAAACATCTCGCTGTATGTCCCACATCCAAAGTGCCAAGAGAGAGCTTGCTCTCCCTGTCTTTGAGTACTGTTTTCGCTGTGCCGGTTACCTCTTTGCTAACATTCTCTTCAGCGCTGCAGGGAAACCAGGAACCACGTGGAGAAGGCACCCACACTGAAAGTGCCTGGAGGGAACATTGGGGCTTCTTCTCAGTGTCTCTGACATAGGGTTTCACTGTCCCGGGAAAGTCTCTGCTAACACCCTGCAGAGCGCTGTGCCCAATCTACAGAAACGTCTTGCGGTATCTCCTACAGGGAAAGTGCCAGGAGGGAACTGTCCATCTTGTTCTCAGTGTCTCTGAGAATTGCTCTGATTATCCCTGTGACCTCTTTGCTAAGACTCTCCAGAGAGCCGTCCTCAAAACCAACACACATCTTGACATATCTCCCACATTGATCGCAGTGTCTCCAGGAACGGCATTCAAGGAGCCAGGAACTTTTCTCCCTACACTGTCCATTGAGTTGTCCTCAAAACCAATATACATCCTGCTATATCTCCCACATGGAAAGTGCCAGGAGGGAGAAGTGGCGATTATGTTTAGACTTTCTCGGAACTGCTTCAAATCAACTAGATATCTTTGTGCTGTAAATCTCCCAACAGCCAAACGCAAAAGCAGCAAACATCTCGCTGTATGTCCCACATCCAAAGTGCCAAGAGAGAGCTTGCTCTCCCTGTCTTTGAGTACTGTTTTCGCTGTGCCGGTTACCTCTTTGCTAACATTCTCTTCAGCGCTGCAGGGAAACCAGGAACCACGTGGAGAAGGCACCCACACTGAAAGTGCCTGGAGGGAACATTGGGGCTTCTTCTCAGTGTCTCTGACATAGGGTTTCACTGTCCCGGGAAAGTCTCTGCTAACACCCTGCAGAGCGCTGTGCCCAATCTACAGAAACGTCTTGCGGTATCTCCTACAGGGAAAGTGCCAGGAGGGAATTGTCGAGCTTGTTCTCAGTGTCTCTGAGAATTGCTCTGATTATCCCTGTGACCTCTTTGCTAAGACTCTCCAGAGAGCCGTCCTCAAAACAAACACACATCTTGACATATCTCCCACATTGATCGCAGTGTCTCCAGGAACGGCATTCAAGGAGCCAGGAACTTTTCTCCCTACACTGTCCATTGAGTTGTCCTCAAAACCAATATACATCCTGCTATATCTCCCACATGGAAAGTGCCAGGAGGGAGAAGTGGCGATTATGTTTAGACTTTCTCGGAACTGCTTCAAATCAACTAGATATCTTTGTGCTGTAAATCTCCCAACAGCCAAACGCAAAAGCAGCAAACATCTCGCTGTATGTCCCACATCCAAAGTGCCAAGAGAGAGCTTGCTCTCCCTGTCTTTGAGTACTGTTTTCGCTGTGCCGGTTACCTCTTTGCTAACATTCTCTTCAGCGCTGCAGGGAAACCAGGAACCACGTGGAGAAGGCACCCACACTGAAAGTGCCTGGAGGGAACATTGGGGCTTCTTCTCAGTGTCTCTGACATAGGGTTTCACTGTCCCGGGAAAGTCTCTGCTAACACCCTGCAGAGCGCTGTGCCCAATCTACAGAAACGTCTTGCGGTATCTCCTACAGGGAAAGTGCCAGGAGGGAATTGTCGAGCTTGTTCTCAGTGTCTCTGAGAATTGCTCTGATTATCCCTGTGACCTCTTTGCTAAGACTCTCCAGAGAGCCGTCCTCAAAACCAACACACATCTTGACATATCTCCCTCATTGATCGCAGTGTCTCCAGGAACGGCATTCAAGGAGCCAGGAACTTTTCTCCCTACACTGTCCATTGAGTTGTCCTCAAAACCAATATACATCCTGCTATATCTCCCACATGGAAAGTGCCAGGAGGGAGAAGTGGCGATTATGTTTAGACTTTCTCGGAACTGCTTCAAATCAACTAGATATCTTTGTGCTGTAAATCTCCCAACAGCCAAACGCAAAAGCAGCAAACATCTCGCTGTATGTCCCACATCCAAAGTGCCAAGAGAGAGCTTGCTCTCCCTCTCTTTGAGTACTGTTTTCGCTGTGCCGGTTACCTCTTTGCTAACATTCTCTTCAGCGCTGCAGGGAAACCAGGAACCACGTGGAGAAGGCACCCACACTGAAAGTGCCTGGAGGGAACATTGGGGCTTCTTCTCAGTGTCTCTGACATAGGGTTTCACTGTCCCGGGAAAGTCTCTGCTAACACCCTGCAGAGCGCTGTGCCCAATCTACAGAAACGTCTTGCGGTATCTCCTACAGGGAAAGTGCCAGGAGGGAACTGTCCATCTTGTTCTCAGTGTCTCTGAGAATTGCTCTGATTATCCCTGTGACCTCTTTGCTAAGACTCTCCAGAGAGCCGTCCTCAAAACCAACACACATCTTGACATATCTCCCACATTGATCGCAGTGTCTCCAGGAACGGCATTCAAGGAGCCAGGAACTTTTCTCCCTACACTGTCCATTGAGTTGTCCTCAAAACCAATATACATCCTGCTATATCTCCCACATGGAAAGTGCCAGGAGGGAGAAGTGGCGATTATGTTTAGACTTTCTCGGAACTGCTTCAAATCAACTAGATATCTTTGTGCTGTAAATCTCCCAACAGCCAAACGCAAAAGCAGCAAACACCTCGCTGTATGTCCCACATCCAAAGTGCCAAGAGAGAGCTTGCTCTCCCTGTCTTTGAGTACTGTTTTCGCTGTGCCGGTTACCTCTTTGCTAACATTCTCTTCAGCGCTGCAGGGAAACCAGGAACCACGTGGAGAAGGCACCCACACTGAAAGTGCCTGGAGGGAACATTGGGGCTTCTTCTCAGTGTCTCTGACATAGGGTTTCACTGTCCCGGGAAAGTCTCTGCTAACACCCTGCAGAGCGCTGTGCCCAATCTACAGAAACGTCTTGCGGTATCTCCTACAGGGAAAGTGCCAGGAGGGAATTGTCGAGCTTGTTCTCAGTGTCTCTGAGAATTGCTCTGATTATCCCTGTGACCTCTTTGCTAAGACTCTCCAGAGAGCCGTCCTCAAAACCAACACACATCTTGACATATCTCCCTCATTGATCGCAGTGTCTCCAGGAACGGCATTCAAGGAGCCAGGAACTTTTCTCCCTACACTGTCCATTGAGTTGTCCTCAAAACCAATATACATCCTGCTATATCTCCCACATGGAAAGTGCCAGGAGGGAGAAGTGGCGATTATGTTTAGACTTTCTCGGAACTGCTTCAAATCAACTAGATATCTTTGTGCTGTAAATCTCCCAACAGCCAAACGCAAAAGCAGCAAACATCTCGCTGTATGTCCCACATCCAAAGTGCCAAGAGAGAGCTTGCTCTCCCTCTCTTTGAGTACTGTTTTCGCTGTGCCGGTTACCTCTTTGCTAACATTCTCTTCAGCGCTGCAGGGAAACCAGGAACCACGTGGAGAAGGCACCCACACTGAAAGTGCCTGGAGGGAACATTGGGGCTTCTTCTCAGTGTCTCTGACATAGGGTTTCACTGTCCCGGGAAAGTCTCTGCTAACACCCTGCAGAGCGCTGTGCCCAATCTACAGAAACGTCTTGCGGTATCTCCTACAGGGAAAGTGCCAGGAGGGAACTGTCCATCTTGTTCTCAGTGTCTCTGAGAATTGCTCTGATTATCCCTGTGACCTCTTTGCTAAGACTCTCCAGAGAGCCGTCCTCAAAACCAACACACATCTTGACATATCTCCCACATTGATCGCAGTGTCTCCAGGAACGGCATTCAAGGAGCCAGGAACTTTTCTCCCTACACTGTCCATTGAGTTGTCCTCAAAACCAATATACATCCTGCTATATCTCCCACATGGAAAGTGCCAGGAGGGAGAAGTGGCGATTATGTTTAGACTTTCTCGGAACTGCTTCAAATCAACTAGATATCTTTGTGCTGTAAATCTCCCAACAGCCAAACGCAAAAGCAGCAAACACCTCGCTGTATGTCCCACATCCAAAGTGCCAAGAGAGAGCTTGCTCTCCCTGTCTTTGAGTACTGTTTTCGCTGTGCCGGTTACCTCTTTGCTAACATTCTCTTCAGCGCTGCAGGGAAACCAGGAACCACGTGGAGAAGGCACCCACACTGAAAGTGCCTGGAGGGAACATTGGGGCTTCTTCTCAGTGTCTCTGACATAGGGTTTCACTGTCCCGGGAAAGTCTCTGCTAACACCCTGCAGAGCGCTGTGCCCAATCTACAGAAACGTCTTGCGGTATCTCCTACAGGGAAAGTGCCAGGAGGGAATTGTCGAGCTTGTTCTCAGTGTCTCTGAGAATTGCTCTGATTATCCCTGTGACCTCTTTGCTAAGACTCTCCAGAGAGCCGTCCTCAAAACCAACACACATCTTGACATATCTCCCTCATTGATCGCAGTGTCTCCAGGAACGGCATTCAAGGAGCCAGGAACTTTTCTCCCTACACTGTCCATTGAGTTGTCCTCAAAACCAATATACATCCTGCTATATCTCCCACATGGAAAGTGCCAGGAGGGAGAAGTGGCGATTATGTTTAGACTTTCTCGGAACTGCTTCAAATCAACTAGATATCTTTGTGCTGTAAATCTCCCAACAGCCAAACGCAAAAGCAGCAAACATCTCGCTGTATGTCCCACATCCAAAGTGCCAAGAGAGAGCTTGCTCTCCCTCTCTTTGAGTACTGTTTTCGCTGTGCCGGTTACCTCTTTGCTAACATTCTCTTCAGCGCTGCAGGGAAACCAGGAACCACGTGGAGAAGGCACCCACACTGAAAGTGCCTGGAGGGAACATTGGGGCTTCTTCTCAGTGTCTCTGACATAGGGTTTCACTGTCCCGGGAAAGTCTCTGCTAACACCCTGCAGAGCGCTGTGCCCAATCTACAGAAACGTCTTGCGGTATCTCCTACAGGGAAAGTGCCAGGAGGGAACTGTCCATCTTGTTCTCAGTGTCTCTGAGAATTGCTCTGATTATCCCTGTGACCTCTTTGCTAAGACTCTCCAGAGAGCCGTCCTCAAAACCAACACACATCTTGACATATCTCCCACATTGATCGCAGTGTCTCCAGGAACGGCATTCAAGGAGCCAGGAACTTTTCTCCCTACACTGTCCATTGAGTTGTCCTCAAAACCAATATACATCCTGCTATATCTCCCACATGGAAAGTGCCAGGAGGGAGAAGTGGCGATTATGTTTAGACTTTCTCGGAACTGCTTCAAATCAACTAGATATCTTTGTGCTGTAAATCTCCCAACAGCCAAACGCAAAAGCAGCAAACACCTCGCTGTATGTCCCACATCCAAAGTGCCAAGAGAGAGCTTGCTCTCCCTGTCTTTGAGTACTGTTTTCGCTGTGCCGGTTACCTCTTTGCTAACATTCTCTTCAGCGCTGCAGGGAAACCAGGAACCACGTGGAGAAGGCACCCACACTGAAAGTGCCTGGAGGGAACATTGGGGCTTCTTCTCAGTGTCTCTGACATAGGGTTTCACTGTCCCGGGAAAGTCTCTGCTAACACCCTGCAGAGCGCTGTGCCCAATCTACAGAAACGTCTTGCGGTATCTCCTACAGGGAAAGTGCCAGGAGGGAATTGTCGAGCTTGTTCTCAGTGTCTCTGAGAATTGCTCTGATTATCCCTGTGACCTCTTTGCTAAGACTCTCCAGAGAGCCGTCCTCAAAACCAACACACATCTTGACATATCTCCCTCATTGATCGCAGTGTCTCCAGGAACGGCATTCAAGGAGCCAGGAACTTTTCTCCCTACACTGTCCATTGAGTTGTCCTCAAAACCAATATACATCCTGCTATATCTCCCACATGGAAAGTGCCAGGAGGGAGAAGTGGCGATTATGTTTAGACTTTCTCGGAACTGCTTCAAATCAACTAGATATCTTTGTGCTGTAAATCTCCCAACAGCCAAACGCAAAAGCAGCAAACATCTCGCTGTATGTCCCACATCCAAAGTGCCAAGAGAGAGCTTGCTCTCCCTCTCTTTGAGTACTGTTTTCGCTGTGCCGGTTACCTCTTTGCTAACATTCTCTTCAGCGCTGCAGGGAAACCAGGAACCACGTGGAGAAGGCACCCACACTGAAAGTGCCTGGAGGGAACATTGGGGCTTCTTCTCAGTGTCTCTGACATAGGGTTTCACTGTCCCGGGAAAGTCTCTGCTAACACCCTGCAGAGCGCTGTGCCCAATCTACAGAAACGTCTTGCGGTATCTCCTACAGGGAAAGTGCCAGGAGGGAACTGTCCATCTTGTTCTCAGTGTCTCTGAGAATTGCTCTGATTATCCTGTGACCTCTTTGCTAAGACTCTCCAGAGAGCCGTCCTCAAAACCAACACACATCTTGACATATCTCCCACATTGATCGCAGTGTCTCCAGGAACGGCATTCAAGGAGCCAGGAACTTTTCTCCCTACACTGTCCATTGAGTTGTCCTCAAAACCAATATACATCCTGCTATATCTCCCACATGGAAAGTGCCAGGAGGGAGAAGTGGCGATTATGTTTAGACTTTCTCGGAACTGCTTCAAATCAACTAGATATCTTTGTGCTGTAAATCTCCCAACAGCCAAACGCAAAAGCAGCAAACACCTCGCTGTATGTCCCACATCCAAAGTGCCAAGAGAGAGCTTGCTCTCCCTGTCTTTGAGTACTGTTTTCGCTGTGCCGGTTACCTCTTTGCTAACATTCTCTTCAGCGCTGCAGGGAAACCAGGAACCACGTGGAGAAGGCACCCACACTGAAAGTGCCTGGAGGGAACATTGGGGGCTTCTTCTCAGTGTCTCTGACATAGGGTTTCACTGTCCCGGGAAAGTCTCTGCTAACACCCTGCAGAGCGCTGTGCCCAATCTACAGAAACGTCTTGCGGTATCTCCTACAGGGAAAGTGCCAGGAGGGAATTGTCGAGCTTGTTCTCAGTGTCTCTGAGAATTGCTCTGATTATCCCTGTGACCTCTTTGCTAAGACTCTCCAGAGAGCCGTCCTCAAAACAAACACACATCTTGACATATCTCCCACATTGATCGCAGTGTCTCCAGGAACGGCATTCAAGGAGCCAGGAACTTTTCTCCCTACACTGTCCATTGAGTTGTCCTCAAAACCAATATACATCCTGCTATATCTCCCACATGGAAAGTGCCAGGAGGGAGAAGTGGCGATTATGTTTAGACTTTCTCGGAACTGCTTCAAATCAACTAGATATCTTTGTGCTGTAAATCTCCCAACAGCCAAACGCAAAAGCAGCAAACATCTCGCTGTATGTCCCACATCCAAAGTGCCAAGAGAGAGCTTGCTCTCCCTGTCTTTGAGTACTGTTTTCGCTGTGCCGGTTACCTCTTTGCTAACATTCTCTTCAGCGCTGCAGGGAAACCAGGAACCACGTGGAGAAGGCACCCACACTGAAAGTGCCTGGAGGGAACATTGGGGCTTCTTCTCAGTGTCTCTGACATAGGGTTTCACTGTCCCGGGAAAGTCTCTGCTAACACCCTGCAGAGCGCTGTGCCCAATCTACAGAAACGTCTTGCGGTATCTCCTACAGGGAAAGTGCCAGGAGGGAACTGTCCATCTTGTTCTCAGTGTCTCTGAGAATTGCTCTGATTATCCCTGTGACCTCTTTGCTAAGACTCTCCAGAGAGCCGTCCTCAAAACCAACACACATCTTGACATATCTCCCACATTGATCGCAGTGTCTCCAGGAACGGCATTCAAGGAGCCAGGAACTTTTCTCCCTACACTGTCCATTGAGTTGTCCTCAAAACCAATATACATCCTGCTATATCTCCCACATGGAAAGTGCCAGGAGGGAGAAGTGGCGATTATGTTTAGACTTTCTCGGAACTGCTTCAAATCAACTAGATATCTTTGTGCTGTAAATCTCCCAACAGCCAAACGCAAAAGCAGCAAACATCTCGCTGTATGTCCCACATCCAAAGTGCCAAGAGAGAGCTTGCTCTCCCTGTCTTTGAGTACTGTTTTCGCTGTGCCGGTTACCTCTTTGCTAACATTCTCTTCAGCGCTGCAGGGAAACCAGGAACCACGTGGAGAAGGCACCCACACTGAAAGTGCCTGGAGGGAACATTGGGGCTTCTTCTCAGTGTCTCTGACATAGGGTTTCACTGTCCCGGGAAAGTCTCTGCTAACACCCTGCAGAGCGCTGTGCCCAATCTACAGAAACGTCTTGCGGTATCTCCTACAGGGAAAGTGCCAGGAGGGAATTGTCGAGCTTGTTCTCAGTGTCTCTGAGAATTGCTCTGATTATCCCTGTGACCTCTTTGCTAAGACTCTCCAGAGAGCCGTCCTCAAAACAAACACACATCTTGACATATCTCCCACATTGATCGCAGTGTCTCCAGGAACGGCATTCAAGGAGCCAGGAACTTTTCTCCCTACACTGTCCATTGAGTTGTCCTCAAAACCAATATACATCCTGCTATATCTCCCACATGGAAAGTGCCAGGAGGGAGAAGTGGCGATTATGTTTAGACTTTCTCGGAACTGCTTCAAATCAACTAGATATCTTTGTGCTGTAAATCTCCCAACAGCCAAACGCAAAAGCAGCAAACATCTCGCTGTATGTCCCACATCCAAAGTGCCAAGAGAGAGCTTGCTCTCCCTGTCTTTGAGTACTGTTTTCGCTGTGCCGGTTACCTCTTTGCTAACATTCTCTTCAGCGCTGCAGGGAAACCAGGAACCACGTGGAGAAGGCACCCACACTGAAAGTGCCTGGAGGGAACATTGGGGCTTCTTCTCAGTGTCTCTGACATAGGGTTTCACTGT
>NW_026961792.1:0-60210 GCF_963924245.1 Chroicocephalus ridibundus
AGCAATTCTCAGAGACACTGAGAACAAGATGGACAGTTCCCTCCTGGCACTTTCCCTGTAGGAGATACCGCAAGACGTTTCTGTAGATTGGGCACAGCGCTCTGCAGGGTGTTAGCAGAGACTTTCCCGGGACAGTGAAACCCTATGTCAGAGACACTGAGAAGAAGCCCCAATGTTCCCTCCAGGCACTTTCAGTGTGGGTGCCTTCTCCACGTGGTTCCTGGTTTCCCTGCAGCGCTGAAGAGAATGTTAGCAAAGAGGTAACCGGCACAGCGAAAACAGTACTCAAAGACAGGGAGAGCAAGCTCTCTCTTGGCACTTTGGATGTGGGACATACAGCGAGATGTTTGCTGCTTTTGCGTTTGGCTGTTGGGAGATTTACAGCACAAAGATATCTAGTTGATTTGAAGCAGTTCCGAGAAAGTCTAAACATAATCGCCACTTCTCCCTCCTGGCACTTTCCATGTGGGAGATATAGCAGGATGTATATTGGTTTTGAGGACAACTCAATGGACAGTGTAGGGAGAAAAGTTCCTGGCTCCTTGAATGCCGTTCCTGGAGACACTGCGATCAATGTGGGAGATATGTCAAGATGTGTGTTGGTTTTGAGGACGGCTCTCTGGAGAGTCTTAGCAAAGAGGTCACAGGGATAATCAGAGCAATTCTCAGAGACACTGAGAACAAGATGGACAGTTCCCTCCTGGCACTTTCCCTGTAGGAGATACCGCAAGACGTTTCTGTAGATTGGGCACAGCGCTCTGCAGGGTGTTAGCAGAGACTTTCCCGGGACAGTGAAACCCTATGTCAGAGACACTGAGAAGAAGCCCCAATGTTCCCTCCAGGCACTTTCAGTGTGGGTGCCTTCTCCACGTGGTTCCTGGTTTCCCTGCAGCGCTGAAGAGAATGTTAGCAAAGAGGTAACCGGCACAGCGAAAACAGTACTCAAAGACAGGGAGAGCAAGCTCTCTCTTGGCACTTTGGATGTGGGACATACAGCGAGATGTTTGCTGCTTTTGCGTTTGGCTGTTGGGAGATTTACAGCACAAAGTTATCTAGTTGATTTGAAGCAGTTCCGAGAAAGTCTAAACATAATCGCCACTTCTCCCTCCTGGCACTTTCCATGTGGGAGATATAGCAGGATGTATATTGGTTTTGAGGACAACTCAATGGACAGTGTAGGGAGAAAAGTTCCTGGCTCCTTGAATGCCGTTCCTGGAGACACTGCGATCAATGAGGGAGATATGTCAAGATGTGTGTTGGTTTTGAGGACGGCTCTCTGGAGAGTCTTAGCAAAGAGGTCACAGGGATAATCAGAGCAATTCTCAGAGACACTGAGAACAAGATGGACAGTTCCCTCCTGGCACTTTCCCTGTAGGAGATACCGCAAGACGTTTCTGTAGATTGGGCACAGCGCTCTGCAGGGTGTTAGCAGAGACTTTCCCGGGACAGTGAAACCCTATGTCAGAGACACTGAGAAGAAGCCCCAATGTTCCCTCCAGGCACTTTCAGTGTGGGTGCCTTCTCCACGTGGTTCCTGGTTTCCCTGCAGCGCTGAAGAGAATGTTAGCAAAGAGGTAACCGGGACAGTGAAAACAGTACTCAAAGACAGGGAGAGCAAGCTCTCTCTTGGCACTTTGGATGTGGGACATACAGCGAGATGTTTGCTGCTTTTGCGTTTGGCTGTTGGGAGATTTACAGCACAAAGATATCTAGTTGATTTGAAGCAGTTCCGAGAAAGTCTAAACATAATCGCCACTTCTCCCTCCTGGCACTTTCCATGTGGGAGATATAGCAGGATGTATATTGGTTTTGAGGACAACTCAATGGACAGTGTAGGGAGAAAAGTTCCTGGCTCCTTGAATGCCGTTCCTGGAGACACTGCGATCAATGAGGGAGATATGTCAAGATGTGTGTTGGTTTTGAGGACGGCTCTCTGGAGAGTCTTAGCAAAGAGGTCACAGGGATAATCAGAGCAATTCTCAGAGACACTGAGAACAAGATGGACAGTTCCCTCCTGGCACTTTCCCTGTAGGAGATACCGCAAGACGTTTCTGTAGATTGGGCACAGCGCTCTGCAGGGTGTTAGCAGAGACTTTCCCGGGACAGTGAAACCCTATGTCAGAGACACTGAGAAGAAGCCCCAATGTTCCCTCCAGGCACTTTCAGTGTGGGTGCCTTCTCCACGTGGTTCCTGGTTTCCCTGCAGCGCTGAAGAGAATGTTAGCAAAGAGGTAACCGGCACAGCGAAAACAGTACTCAAAGACAGGGAGAGCAAGCTCTCTCTTGGCACTTTGGATGTGGGACATACAGCGAGATGTTTGCTGCTTTTGCGTTTGGCTGTTGGGAGATTTACAGCACAAAGATATCTAGTTGATTTGAAGCAGTTCCGAGAAAGTCTAAACATAATCGCCACTTCTCCCTCCTGGCACTTTCCATGTGGGAGATATAGCAGGATGTATATTGGTTTTGAGGACAACTCAATGGACAGTGTAGGGAGAAAAGTTCCTGGCTCCTTGAATGCCGTTCCTGGAGACACTGCGATCAATGTGGGAGATATGTCAAGATGTGTGTTGGTTTTGAGGACGGCTCTCTGGAGAGTCTTAGCAAAGAGGTCACAGGGATAATCAGAGCAATTCTCAGAGACACTGAGAACAAGATGGACAGTTCCCTCCTGGCACTTTCCCTGTAGGAGATACCGCAAGACGTTTCTGTAGATTGGGCACAGCGCTCTGCAGGGTGTTAGCAGAGACTTTCCCGGGACAGTGAAACCCTATGTCAGAGACACTGAGAAGAAGCCCCAATGTTCCCTCCAGGCACTTTCAGTGTGGGTGCCTTCTCCACGTGGTTCCTGGTTTCCCTGCAGCGCTGAAGAGAATGTTAGCAAAGAGGTAACCGGCACAGCGAAAACAGTACTCAAAGAGAGGGAGAGCAAGCTCTCTCTTGGCACTTTGGATGTGGGACATACAGCGAGATGTTTGCTGCTTTTGCGTTTGGCTGTTGGGAGATTTACAGCACAAAGTTATCTAGTTGATTTGAAGCAGTTCCGAGAAAGTCTAAACATAATCGCCACTTCTCCCTCCTGGCACTTTCCATGTGGGAGATATAGCAGGATGTATATTGGTTTTGAGGACAACTCAATGGACAGTGTAGGGAGAAAAGTTCCTGGCTCCTTGAATGCCGTTCCTGGAGACACTGCGATCAATGAGGGAGATATGTCAAGATGTGTGTTGGTTTTGAGGACGGCTCTCTGGAGAGTCTTAGCAAAGAGGTCACAGGGATAATCAGAGCAATTCTCAGAGACACTGAGAACAAGATGGACAGTTCCCTCCTGGCACTTTCCCTGTAGGAGATACCGCAAGACGTTTCTGTAGATTGGGCACAGCGCTCTGCAGGGTGTTAGCAGAGACTTTCCCGGGACAGTGAAACCCTATGTCAGAGACACTGAGAAGAAGCCCCAATGTTCCCTCCAGGCACTTTCAGTGTGGGTGCCTTCTCCACGTGGTTCCTGGTTTCCCTGCAGCGCTGAAGAGAATGTTAGCAAAGAGGTAACCGGGACAGTGAAAACAGTACTCAAAGACAGGGAGAGCAAGCTCTCTCTTGGCACTTTGGATGTGGGACATACAGCGAGATGTTTGCTGCTTTTGCGTTTGGCTGTTGGGAGATTTACAGCACAAAGATATCTAGTTGATTTGAAGCAGTTCCGAGAAAGTCTAAACATAATCGCCACTTCTCCCTCCTGGCACTTTCCATGTGGGAGATATAGCAGGATGTATATTGGTTTTGAGGACAACTCAATGGACAGTGTAGGGAGAAAAGTTCCTGGCTCCTTGAATGCCGTTCCTGGAGACACTGCGATCAATGAGGGAGATATGTCAAGATGTGTGTTGGTTTTGAGGACGGCTCTCTGGAGAGTCTTAGCAAAGAGGTCACAGGGATAATCAGAGCAATTCTCAGAGACACTGAGAACAAGATGGACAGTTCCCTCCTGGCACTTTCCCTGTAGGAGATACCGCAAGACGTTTCTGTAGATTGGGCACAGCGCTCTGCAGGGTGTTAGCAGAGACTTTCCCGGGACAGTGAAACCCTATGTCAGAGACACTGAGAAGAAGCCCCAATGTTCCCTCCAGGCACTTTCAGTGTGGG
This sequence comes from Chroicocephalus ridibundus, assembly GCF_963924245.1. Classification (NCBI taxonomy): domain Eukaryota; kingdom Metazoa; phylum Chordata; class Aves; order Charadriiformes; family Laridae; genus Chroicocephalus; species Chroicocephalus ridibundus. The sequence goes on from NW_026961792.1 coordinate 4,144, forward strand.
TGCCTTCTCCACGTGGTTCCTGGTTTCCCTGCAGCGCTGAAGAGAATGTTAGCAAAGAGGTAACCGGCACAGCGAAAACAGTACTCAAAGACAGGGAGAGCAAGCTCTCTCTTGGCACTTTGGATGTGGGACATACAGCGAGATGTTTGCTGCTTTTGCGTTTGGCTGTTGGGAGATTTACAGCACAAAGATATCTAGTTGATTTGAAGCAGTTCCGAGAAAGTCTAAACATAATCGCCACTTCTCCCTCCTGGCACTTTCCATGTGGGAGATATAGCAGGATGTATATTGGTTTTGAGGACAACTCAATGGACAGTGTAGGGAGAAAAGTTCCTGGCTCCTTGAATGCCGTTCCTGGAGACACTGCGATCAATGTGGGAGATATGTCAAGATGTGTGTTGGTTTTGAGGACGGCTCTCTGGAGAGTCTTAGCAAAGAGGTCACAGGGATAATCAGAGCAATTCTCAGAGACACTGAGAACAAGATGGACAGTTCCCTCCTGGCACTTTCCCTGTAGGAGATACCGCAAGACGTTTCTGTAGATTGGGCACAGCGCTCTGCAGGGTGTTAGCAGAGACTTTCCCGGGACAGTGAAACCCTATGTCAGAGACACTGAGAAGAAGCCCCAATGTTCCCTCCAGGCACTTTCAGTGTGGGTGCCTTCTCCACGTGGTTCCTGGTTTCCCTGCAGCGCTGAAGAGAATGTTAGCAAAGAGGTAACCGGCACAGCGAAAACAGTACTCAAAGAGAGGGAGAGCAAGCTCTCTCTTGGCACTTTGGATGTGGGACATACAGCGAGATGTTTGCTGCTTTTGCGTTTGGCTGTTGGGAGATTTACAGCACAAAGTTATCTAGTTGATTTGAAGCAGTTCCGAGAAAGTCTAAACATAATCGCCACTTCTCCCTCCTGGCACTTTCCATGTGGGAGATATAGCAGGATGTATATTGGTTTTGAGGACAACTCAATGGACAGTGTAGGGAGAAAAGTTCCTGGCTCCTTGAATGCCGTTCCTGGAGACACTGCGATCAATGAGGGAGATATGTCAAGATGTGTGTTGGTTTTGAGGACGGCTCTCTGGAGAGTCTTAGCAAAGAGGTCACAGGGATAATCAGAGCAATTCTCAGAGACACTGAGAACAAGATGGACAGTTCCCTCCTGGCACTTTCCCTGTAGGAGATACCGCAAGACGTTTCTGTAGATTGGGCACAGCGCTCTGCAGGGTGTTAGCAGAGACTTTCCCGGGACAGTGAAACCCTATGTCAGAGACACTGAGAAGAAGCCCCAATGTTCCCTCCAGGCACTTTCAGTGTGGGTGCCTTCTCCACGTGGTTCCTGGTTTCCCTGCAGCGCTGAAGAGAATGTTAGCAAAGAGGTAACCGGGACAGTGAAAACAGTACTCAAAGACAGGGAGAGCAAGCTCTCTCTTGGCACTTTGGATGTGGGACATACAGCGAGATGTTTGCTGCTTTTGCGTTTGGCTGTTGGGAGATTTACAGCACAAAGATATCTAGTTGATTTGAAGCAGTTCCGAGAAAGTCTAAACATAATCGCCACTTCTCCCTCCTGGCACTTTCCATGTGGGAGATATAGCAGGATGTATATTGGTTTTGAGGACAACTCAATGGACAGTGTAGGGAGAAAAGTTCCTGGCTCCTTGAATGCCGTTCCTGGAGACACTGCGATCAATGAGGGAGATATGTCAAGATGTGTGTTGGTTTTGAGGACGGCTCTCTGGAGAGTCTTAGCAAAGAGGTCACAGGGATAATCAGAGCAATTCTCAGAGACACTGAGAACAAGATGGACAGTTCCCTCCTGGCACTTTCCCTGTAGGAGATACCGCAAGACGTTTCTGTAGATTGGGCACAGCGCTCTGCAGGGTGTTAGCAGAGACTTTCCCGGGACAGTGAAACCCTATGTCAGAGACACTGAGAAGAAGCCCCAATGTTCCCTCCAGGCACTTTCAGTGTGGGTGCCTTCTCCACGTGGTTCCTGGTTTCCCTGCAGCGCTGAAGAGAATGTTAGCAAAGAGGTAACCGGGACAGTGAAAACAGTACTCAAAGACAGGGAGAGCAAGCTCTCTCTTGGCACTTTGGATGTGGGACATACAGCGAGATGTTTGCTGCTTTTGCGTTTGGCTGTTGGGAGATTTACAGCACAAAGATATCTAGTTGATTTGAAGCAGTTCCGAGAAAGTCTAAACATAATCGCCACTTCTCCCTCCTGGCACTTTCCATGTGGGAGATATAGCAGGATGTATATTGGTTTTGAGGACAACTCAATGGACAGTGTAGGGAGAAAAGTTCCTGGCTCCTTGAATGCCGTTCCTGGAGACACTGCGATCAATGAGGGAGATATGTCAAGATGTGTGTTGGTTTTGAGGACGGCTCTCTGGAGAGTCTTAGCAAAGAGGTCACAGGGATAATCAGAGCAATTCTCAGAGACACTGAGAACAAGATGGACAGTTCCCTCCTGGCACTTTCCCTGTAGGAGATACCGCAAGACGTTTCTGTAGATTGGGCACAGCGCTCTGCAGGGTGTTAGCAGAGACTTTCCCGGGACAGTGAAACCCTATGTCAGAGACACTGAGAAGAAGCCCCAATGTTCCCTCCAGGCACTTTCAGTGTGGGTGCCTTCTCCACGTGGTTCCTGGTTTCCCTGCAGCGCTGAAGAGAATGTTAGCAAAGAGGTAACCGGCACAGCGAAAACAGTACTCAAAGACAGGGAGAGCAAGCTCTCTCTTGGCACTTTGGATGTGGGACATACAGCGAGATGTTTGCTGCTTTTGCGTTTGGCTGTTGGGAGATTTACAGCACAAAGATATCTAGTTGATTTGAAGCAGTTCCGAGAAAGTCTAAACATAATCGCCACTTCTCCCTCCTGGCACTTTCCATGTGGGAGATATAGCAGGATGTATATTGGTTTTGAGGACAACTCAATGGACAGTGTAGGGAGAAAAGTTCCTGGCTCCTTGAATGCCGTTCCTGGAGACACTGCGATCAATGAGGGAGATATGTCAAGATGTGTGTTGGTTTTGAGGACGGCTCTCTGGAGAGTCTTAGCAAAGAGGTCACAGGGATAATCAGAGCAATTCTCAGAGACACTGAGAACAAGATGGACAGTTCCCTCCTGGCACTTTCCCTGTAGGAGATACCGCAAGACGTTTCTGTAGATTGGGCACAGCGCTCTGCAGGGTGTTAGCAGAGACTTTCCCGGGACAGTGAAACCCTATGTCAGAGACACTGAGAAGAAGCCCCAATGTTCCCTCCAGGCACTTTCAGTGTGGGTGCCTTCTCCACGTGGTTCCTGGTTTCCCTGCAGCGCTGAAGAGAATGTTAGCAAAGAGGTAACCGGGACAGTGAAAACAGTACTCAAAGACAGGGAGAGCAAGCTCTCTCTTGGCACTTTGGATGTGGGACATACAGCGAGATGTTTGCTGCTTTTGCGTTTGGCTGTTGGGAGATTTACAGCACAAAGATATCTAGTTGATTTGAAGCAGTTCCGAGAAAGTCTAAACATAATCGCCACTTCTCCCTCCTGGCACTTTCCATGTGGGAGATATAGCAGGATGTATATTGGTTTTGAGGACAACTCAATGGACAGTGTAGGGAGAAAAGTTCCTGGCTCCTTGAATGCCGTTCCTGGAGACACTGCGATCAATGAGGGAGATATGTCAAGATGTGTGTTGGTTTTGAGGACGGCTCTCTGGAGAGTCTTAGCAAAGAGGTCACAGGGATAATCAGAGCAATTCTCAGAGACACTGAGAACAAGATGGACAGTTCCCTCCTGGCACTTTCCCTGTAGGAGATACCGCAAGACGTTTCTGTAGATTGGGCACAGCGCTCTGCAGGGTGTTAGCAGAGACTTTCCCGGGACAGTGAAACCCTATGTCAGAGACACTGAGAAGAAGCCCCAATGTTCCCTCCAGGCACTTTCAGTGTGGGTGCCTTCTCCACGTGGTTCCTGGTTTCCCTGCAGCGCTGAAGAGAATGTTAGCAAAGAGGTAACCGGCACAGCGAAAACAGTACTCAAAGACAGGGAGAGCAAGCTCTCTCTTGGCACTTTGGATGTGGGACATACAGCGAGATGTTTGCTGCTTTTGCGTTTGGCTGTTGGGAGATTTACAGCACAAAGATATCTAGTTGATTTGAAGCAGTTCCGAGAAAGTCTAAACATAATCGCCACTTCTCCCTCCTGGCACTTTCCATGTGGGAGATATAGCAGGATGTATATTGGTTTTGAGGACAACTCAATGGACAGTGTAGGGAGAAAAGTTCCTGGCTCCTTGAATGCCGTTCCTGGAGACACTGCGATCAATGAGGGAGATATGTCAAGATGTGTGTTGGTTTTGAGGACGGCTCTCTGGAGAGTCTTAGCAAAGAGGTCACAGGGATAATCAGAGCAATTCTCAGAGACACTGAGAACAAGATGGACAGTTCCCTCCTGGCACTTTCCCTGTAGGAGATACCGCAAGACGTTTCTGTAGATTGGGCACAGCGCTCTGCAGGGTGTTAGCAGAGACTTTCCCGGGACAGTGAAACCCTATGTCAGAGACACTGAGAAGAAGCCCCAATGTTCCCTCCAGGCACTTTCAGTGTGGGTGCCTTCTCCACGTGGTTCCTGGTTTCCCTGCAGCGCTGAAGAGAATGTTAGCAAAGAGGTAACCGGCACAGCGAAAACAGTACTCAAAGACAGGGAGAGCAAGCTCTCTCTTGGCACTTTGGATGTGGGACATACAGCGAGATGTTTGCTGCTTTTGCGTTTGGCTGTTGGGAGATTTACAGCACAAAGATATCTAGTTGATTTGAAGCAGTTCCGAGAAAGTCTAAACATAATCGCCACTTCTCCCTCCTGGCACTTTCCATGTGGGAGATATAGCAGGATGTATATTGGTTTTGAGGACAACTCAATGGACAGTGTAGGGAGAAAAGTTCCTGGCTCCTTGAATGCCGTTCCTGGAGACACTGCGATCAATGTGGGAGATATGTCAAGATGTGTGTTGGTTTTGAGGACGGCTCTCTGGAGAGTCTTAGCAAAGAGGTCACAGGGATAATCAGAGCAATTCTCAGAGACACTGAGAACAAGATGGACAGTTCCCTCCTGGCACTTTCCCTGTAGGAGATACCGCAAGACGTTTCTGTAGATTGGGCACAGCGCTCTGCAGGGTGTTAGCAGAGACTTTCCCGGGACAGTGAAACCCTATGTCAGAGACACTGAGAAGAAGCCCCAATGTTCCCTCCAGGCACTTTCAGTGTGGGTGCCTTCTCCACGTGGTTCCTGGTTTCCCTGCAGCGCTGAAGAGAATGTTAGCAAAGAGGTAACCGGGACAGTGAAAACAGTACTCAAAGACAGGGAGAGCAAGCTCTCTCTTGGCACTTTGGATGTGGGACATACAGCGAGATGTTTGCTGCTTTTGCGTTTGGCTGTTGGGAGATTTACAGCACAAAGATATCTAGTTGATTTGAAGCAGTTCCGAGAAAGTCTAAACATAATCGCCACTTCTCCCTCCTGGCACTTTCCATGTGGGAGATATAGCAGGATGTATATTGGTTTTGAGGACAACTCAATGGACAGTGTAGGGAGAAAAGTTCCTGGCTCCTTGAATGCCGTTCCTGGAGACACTGCGATCAATGAGGGAGATATGTCAAGATGTGTGTTGGTTTTGAGGACGGCTCTCTGGAGAGTCTTAGCAAAGAGGTCACAGGGATAATCAGAGCAATTCTCAGAGACACTGAGAACAAGATGGACAGTTCCCTCCTGGCACTTTCCCTGTAGGAGATACCGCAAGACGTTTCTGTAGATTGGGCACAGCGCTCTGCAGGGTGTTAGCAGAGACTTTCCCGGGACAGTGAAACCCTATGTCAGAGACACTGAGAAGAAGCCCCAATGTTCTCTCCAGGCACTTTCAGTGTGGGTGCCTTCTCCACGTGGTTCCTGGTTTCCCTGCAGCGCTGAAGAGAATGTTAGCAAAGAGGTAACCGGCACAGCGAAAACAGTACTCAAAGACAGGGAGAGCAAGCTCTCTCTTGGCACTTTGGATGTGGGACATACAGCGAGATGTTTGCTGCTTTTGCGTTTGGCTGTTGGGAGATTTACAGCACAAAGATATCTAGTTGATTTGAAGCAGTTCCGAGAAAGTCTAAACATAATCGCCACTTCTCCCTCCTGGCACTTTCCATGTGGGAGATATAGCAGGATGTATATTGGTTTTGAGGACAACTCAATGGACAGTGTAGGGAGAAAAGTTCCTGGCTCCTTGAATGCCGTTCCTGGAGACACTGCGATCAATGTGGGAGATATGTCAAGATGTGTGTTGGTTTTGAGGACGGCTCTCTGGAGAGTCTTAGCAAAGAGGTCACAGGGATAATCAGAGCAATTCTCAGAGACACTGAGAACAAGATGGACAGTTCCCTCCTGGCACTTTCCCTGTAGGAGATACCGCAAGACGTTTCTGTAGATTGGGCACAGCGCTCTGCAGGGTGTTAGCAGAGACTTTCCCGGGACAGTGAAACCCTATGTCAGAGACACTGAGAAGAAGCCCCAATGTTCCCTCCAGGCACTTTCAGTGTGGGTGCCTTCTCCACGTGGTTCCTGGTTTCCCTGCAGCGCTGAAGAGAATGTTAGCAAAGAGGTAACCGGGACAGCGAAAACAGTACTCAAAGACAGGGAGAGCAAGCTCTCTCTTGGCACTTTGGATGTGGGACATACAGCGAGATGTTTGCTGCTTTTGCGTTTGGCTGTTGGGAGATTTACAGCACAAAGATATCTAGTTGATTTGAAGCAGTTCCGAGAAAGTCTAAACATAATCGCCACTTCTCCCTCCTGGCACTTTCCATGTGGGAGATATAGCAGGATGTATATTGGTTTTGAGGACAACTCAATGGACAGTGTAGGGAGAAAAGTTCCTGGCTCCTTGAATGCCGTTCCTGGAGACACTGCGATCAATGAGGGAGATATGTCAAGATGTGTGTTGGTTTTGAGGACGGCTCTCTGGAGAGTCTTAGCAAAGAGGTCACAGGGATAATCAGAGCAATTCTCAGAGACACTGAGAACAAGATGGACAGTTCCCTCCTGGCACTTTCCCTGTAGGAGATACCGCAAGACGTTTCTGTAGATTGGGCACAGCGCTCTGCAGGGTGTTAGCAGAGACTTTCCCGGGACAGTGAAACCCTATGTCAGAGACACTGAGAAGAAGCCCCAATGTTCCCTCCAGGCACTTTCAGTGTGGGTGCCTTCTCCACGTGGTTCCTGGTTTCCCTGCAGCGCTGAAGAGAATGTTAGCAAAGAGGTAACCGGGACAGCGAAAACAGTACTCAAAGACAGGGAGAGCAAGCTCTCTCTTGGCACTTTGGATGTGGGACATACAGCGAGATGTTTGCTGCTTTTGCGTTTGGCTGTTGGGAGATTTACAGCACAAAGATATCTAGTTGATTTGAAGCAGTTCCGAGAAAGTCTAAACATAATCGCCACTTCTCCCTCCTGGCACTTTCCATGTGGGAGATATAGCAGGATGTATATTGGTTTTGAGGACAACTCAATGGACAGTGTAGGGAGAAAAGTTCCTGGCTCCTTGAATGCCGTTCCTGGAGACACTGCGATCAATGTGGGAGATATGTCAAGATGTGTGTTGGTTTTGAGGACGGCTCTCTGGAGAGTCTTAGCAAAGAGGTCACAGGGATAATCAGAGCAATTCTCAGAGACACTGAGAACAAGATGGACAGTTCCCTCCTGGCACTTTCCCTGTAGGAGATACCGCAAGACGTTTCTGTAGATTGGGCACAGCGCTCTGCAGGGTGTTAGCAGAGACTTTCCCGGGACAGTGAAACCCTATGTCAGAGACACTGAGAAGAAGCCCCAATGTTCCCTCCAGGCACTTTCAGTGTGGGTGCCTTCTCCACGTGGTTCCTGGTTTCCCTGCAGCGCTGAAGAGAATGTTAGCAAAGAGGTAACCGGCACAGCGAAAACAGTACTCAAAGACAGGGAGAGCAAGCTCTCTCTTGGCACTTTGGATGTGGGACATACAGCGAGATGTTTGCTGCTTTTGCGTTTGGCTGTTGGGAGATTTACAGCACAAAGATATCTAGTTGATTTGAAGCAGTTCCGAGAAAGTCTAAACATAATCGCCACTTCTCCCTCCTGGCACTTTCCATGTGGGAGATATAGCAGGATGTATATTGGTTTTGAGGACAACTCAATGGACAGTGTAGGGAGAAAAGTTCCTGGCTCCTTGAATGCCGTTCCTGGAGACACTGCGATCAATGTGGGAGATATGTCAAGATGTGTGTTGGTTTTGAGGACGGCTCTCTGGAGAGTCTTAGCAAAGAGGTCACAGGGATAATCAGAGCAATTCTCAGAGACACTGAGAACAAGCTCGACAATTCCCTCCTGGCACTTTCCCTGTAGGAGATACCGCAAGACGTTTCTGTAGATTGGGCACAGCGCTCTGCAGGGTGTTAGCAGAGACTTTCCCGGGACAGTGAAACCCTATGTCAGAGACACTGAGAAGAAGCCCCAATGTTCCCTCCAGGCACTTTCAGTGTGGGTGCCTTCTCCACGTGGTTCCTGGTTTCCCTGCAGCGCTGAAGAGAATGTTAGCAAAGAGGTAACCGGCACAGCGAAAACAGTACTCAAAGACAGGGAGAGCAAGCTCTCTCTTGGCACTTTGGATGTGGGACATACAGCGAGATGTTTGCTGCTTTTGCGTTTGGCTGTTGGGAGATTTACAGCACAAAGATATCTAGTTGATTTGAAGCAGTTCCGAGAAAGTCTAAACATAATCGCCACTTCTCCCTCCTGGCACTTTCCATGTGGGAGATATAGCAGGATGTATATTGGTTTTGAGGACAACTCAATGGACAGTGTAGGGAGAAAAGTTCCTGGCTCCTTGAATGCCGTTCCTGGAGACACTGCGATCAATGTGGGAGATATGTCAAGATGTGTGTTGGTTTTGAGGACGGCTCTCTGGAGAGTCTTAGCAAAGAGGTCACAGGGATAATCAGAGCAATTCTCAGAGACACTGAGAACAAGATGGACAGTTCCCTCCTGGCACTTTCCCTGTAGGAGATACCGCAAGACGTTTCTGTAGATTGGGCACAGCGCTCTGCAGGGTGTTAGCAGAGACTTTCCCGGGACAGTGAAACCCTATGTCAGAGACACTGAGAAGAAGCCCCAATGTTCCCTCCAGGCACTTTCAGTGTGGGTGCCTTCTCCACGTGGTTCCTGGTTTCCCTGCAGCGCTGAAGAGAATGTTAGCAAAGAGGTAACCGGCACAGCGAAAACAGTACTCAAAGACAGGGAGAGCAAGCTCTCTCTTGGCACTTTGGATGTGGGACATACAGCGAGATGTTTGCTGCTTTTGCGTTTGGCTGTTGGGAGATTTACAGCACAAAGATATCTAGTTGATTTGAAGCAGTTCCGAGAAAGTCTAAACATAATCGCCACTTCTCCCTCCTGGCACTTTCCATGTGGGAGATATAGCAGGATGTATATTGGTTTTGAGGACAACTCAATGGACAGTGTAGGGAGAAAAGTTCCTGGCTCCTTGAATGCCGTTCCTGGAGACACTGCGATCAATGTGGGAGATATGTCAAGATGTGTGTTGGTTTTGAGGACGGCTCTCTGGAGAGTCTTAGCAAAGAGGTCACAGGGATAATCAGAGCAATTCTCAGAGACACTGAGAACAAGATGGACAGTTCCCTCCTGGCACTTTCCCTGTAGGAGATACCGCAAGACGTTTCTGTAGATTGGGCACAGCGCTCTGCAGGGTGTTAGCAGAGACTTTCCCGGGACAGTGAAACCCTATGTCAGAGACACTGAGAAGAAGCCCCAATGTTCCCTCCAGGCACTTTCAGTGTGGGTGCCTTCTCCACGTGGTTCCTGGTTTCCCTGCAGCGCTGAAGAGAATGTTAGCAAAGAGGTAACCGGCACAGCGAAAACAGTACTCAAAGACAGGGAGAGCAAGCTCTCTCTTGGCACTTTGGATGTGGGACATACAGCGAGATGTTTGCTGCTTTTGCGTTTGGCTGTTGGGAGATTTACAGCACAAAGATATCTAGTTGATTTGAAGCAGTTCCGAGAAAGTCTAAACATAATCGCCACTTCTCCCTCCTGGCACTTTCCATGTGGGAGATATAGCAGGATGTATATTGGTTTTGAGGACAACTCAATGGACAGTGTAGGGAGAAAAGTTCCTGGCTCCTTGAATGCCGTTCCTGGAGACACTGCGATCAATGTGGGAGATATGTCAAGATGTGTGTTGGTTTTGAGGACGGCTCTCTGGAGAGTCTTAGCAAAGAGGTCACAGGGATAATCAGAGCAATTCTCAGAGACACTGAGAACAAGATGGACAGTTCCCTCCTGGCACTTTCCCTGTAGGAGATACCGCAAGACGTTTCTGTAGATTGGGCACAGCGCTCTGCAGGGTGTTAGCAGAGACTTTCCCGGGACAGTGAAACCCTATGTCAGAGACACTGAGAAGAAGCCCCAATGTTCCCTCCAGGCACTTTCAGTGTGGGTGCCTTCTCCACGTGGTTCCTGGTTTCCCTGCAGCGCTGAAGAGAATGTTAGCAAAGAGGTAACCGGCACAGCGAAAACAGTACTCAAAGACAGGGAGAGCAAGCTCTCTCTTGGCACTTTGGATGTGGGACATACAGCGAGATGTTTGCTGCTTTTGCGTTTGGCTGTTGGGAGATTTACAGCACAAAGATATCTAGTTGATTTGAAGCAGTTCCGAGAAAGTCTAAACATAATCGCCACTTCTCCCTCCTGGCACTTTCCATGTGGGAGATATAGCAGGATGTATATTGGTTTTGAGGACAACTCAATGGACAGTGTAGGGAGAAAAGTTCCTGGCTCCTTGAATGCCGTTCCTGGAGACACTGCGATCAATGTGGGAGATATGTCAAGATGTGTGTTGGTTTTGAGGACGGCTCTCTGGAGAGTCTTAGCAAAGAGGTCACAGGGATAATCAGAGCAATTCTCAGAGACACTGAGAACAAGATGGACAGTTCCCTCCTGGCACTTTCCCTGTAGGAGATACCGCAAGACGTTTCTGTAGATTGGGCACAGCGCTCTGCAGGGTGTTAGCAGAGACTTTCCCGGGACAGTGAAACCCTATGTCAGAGACACTGAGAAGAAGCCCCAATGTTCCCTCCAGGCACTTTCAGTGTGGGTGCCTTCTCCACGTGGTTCCTGGTTTCCCTGCAGCGCTGAAGAGAATGTTAGCAAAGAGGTAACCGGCACAGCGAAAACAGTACTCAAAGAGAGGGAGAGCAAGCTCTCTCTTGGCACTTTGGATGTGGGACATACAGCGAGATGTTTGCTGCTTTTGCGTTTGGCTGTTGGGAGATTTACAGCACAAAGTTATCTAGTTGATTTGAAGCAGTTCCGAGAAAGTCTAAACATAATCGCCACTTCTCCCTCCTGGCACTTTCCATGTGGGAGATATAGCAGGATGTATATTGGTTTTGAGGACAACTCAATGGACAGTGTAGGGAGAAAAGTTCCTGGCTCCTTGAATGCCGTTCCTGGAGACACTGCGATCAATGAGGGAGATATGTCAAGATGTGTGTTGGTTTTGAGGACGGCTCTCTGGAGAGTCTTAGCAAAGAGGTCACAGGGATAATCAGAGCAATTCTCAGAGACACTGAGAACAAGATGGACAGTTCCCTCCTGGCACTTTCCCTGTAGGAGATACCGCAAGACGTTTCTGTAGATTGGGCACAGCGCTCTGCAGGGTGTTAGCAGAGACTTTCCCGGGACAGTGAAACCCTATGTCAGAGACACTGAGAAGAAGCCCCAATGTTCCCTCCAGGCACTTTCAGTGTGGGTGCCTTCTCCACGTGGTTCCTGGTTTCCCTGCAGCGCTGAAGAGAATGTTAGCAAAGAGGTAACCGGCACAGCGAAAACAGTACTCAAAGACAGGGAGAGCAAGCTCTCTCTTGGCACTTTGGATGTGGGACATACAGCGAGATGTTTGCTGCTTTTGCGTTTGGCTGTTGGGAGATTTACAGCACAAAGATATCTAGTTGATTTGAAGCAGTTCCGAGAAAGTCTAAACATAATCGCCACTTCTCCCTCCTGGCACTTTCCATGTGGGAGATATAGCAGGATGTATATTGGTTTTGAGGACAACTCAATGGACAGTGTAGGGAGAAAAGTTCCTGGCTCCTTGAATGCCGTTCCTGGAGACACTGCGATCAATGAGGGAGATATGTCAAGATGTGTGTTGGTTTTGAGGACGGCTCTCTGGAGAGTCTTAGCAAAGAGGTCACAGGGATAATCAGAGCAATTCTCAGAGACACTGAGAACAAGATGGACAGTTCCCTCCTGGCACTTTCCCTGTAGGAGATACCGCAAGACGTTTCTGTAGATTGGGCACAGCGCTCTGCAGGGTGTTAGCAGAGACTTTCCGGGGACAGTGAAACCCTATGTCAGAGACACTGAGAAGAAGCCCCAATGTTCCCTCCAGGCACTTTCAGTGTGGGTGCCTTCTCCACGTGGTTCCTGGTTTCCCTGCAGCGCTGAAGAGAATGTTAGCAAAGAGGTAACCGGGACAGTGAAAACAGTACTCAAAGACAGGGAGAGCAAGCTCTCTCTTGGCACTTTGGATGTGGGACATACAGCGAGATGTTTGCTGCTTTTGCGTTTGGCTGTTGGGAGATTTACAGCACAAAGATATCTAGTTGATTTGAAGCAGTTCCGAGAAAGTCTAAACATAATCGCCACTTCTCCCTCCTGGCACTTTCCATGTGGGAGATATAGCAGGATGTATATTGGTTTTGAGGACAACTCAATGGACAGTGTAGGGAGAAAAGTTCCTGGCTCCTTGAATGCCGTTCCTGGAGACACTGCGATCAATGAGGGAGATATGTCAAGATGTGTGTTGGTTTTGAGGACGGCTCTCTGGAGAGTCTTAGCAAAGAGGTCACAGGGATAATCAGAGCAATTCTCAGAGACACTGAGAACAAGATGGACAGTTCCCTCCTGGCACTTTCCCTGTAGGAGATACCGCAAGACGTTTCTGTAGATTGGGCACAGCGCTCTGCAGGGTGTTAGCAGAGACTTTCCCGGGACAGTGAAACCCTATGTCAGAGACACTGAGAAGAAGCCCCAATGTTCCCTCCAGGCACTTTCAGTGTGGGTGCCTTCTCCACGTGGTTCCTGGTTTCCCTGCAGCGCTGAAGAGAATGTTAGCAAAGAGGTAACCGGCACAGCGAAAACAGTACTCAAAGAAAGGGAGAGCAAGCTCTCTCTTGGCACTTTGGATGTGGGACATACAGCGAGATGTTTGCTGCTTTTGCGTTTGGCTGTTGGGAGATTTACAGCACAAAGATATCTAGTTGATTTGAAGCAGTTCCGAGAAAGTCTAAACATAATCGCCACTTCTCCCTCCTGGCACTTTCCATGTGGGAGATATAGCAGGATGTATATTGGTTTTGAGGACAACTCAATGGACAGTGTAGGGAGAAAAGTTCCTGGCTCCTTGAATGCCGTTCCTGGAGACACTGCGATCAATGTGGGAGATATGTCAAGATGTGTGTTGGTTTTGAGGACGGCTCTCTGGAGAGTCTTAGCAAAGAGGTCACAGGCATAATCAGAGCAATTCTCAGAGACACTGAGAACAAGATGGACAGTTCCCTCCTGGCACTTTCCCTGTAGGAGATACCGCAAGACGTTTCTGTAGATTGGGCACAGCGCTCTGCAGGGTGTTAGCAGAGACTTTCCCGGGACAGTGAAACCCTATGTCAGAGACACTGAGAAGAAGCCCCAATGTTCCCTCCAGGCACTTTCAGTGTGGGTGCCTTCTCCACGTGGTTCCTGGTTTCCCTGCAGCGCTGAAGAGAATGTTAGCAAAGAGGTAACCGGCACAGCGAAAACAGTACTCAAAGAGAGGGAGAGCAAGCTCTCTCTTGGCACTTTGGATGTGGGACATACAGCGAGATGTTTGCTGCTTTTGCGTTTGGCTGTTGGGAGATTTACAGCACAAAGTTATCTAGTTGATTTGAAGCAGTTCCGAGAAAGTCTAAACATAATCGCCACTTCTCCCTCCTGGCACTTTCCATGTGGGAGATATAGCAGGATGTATATTGGTTTTGAGGACAACTCAATGGACAGTGTAGGGAGAAAAGTTCCTGGCTCCTTGAATGCCGTTCCTGGAGACACTGCGATCAATGAGGGAGATATGTCAAGATGTGTGTTGGTTTTGAGGACGGCTCTCTGGAGAGTCTTAGCAAAGAGGTCACAGGGATAATCAGAGCAATTCTCAGAGACACTGAGAACAAGATGGACAGTTCCCTCCTGGCACTTTCCCTGTAGGAGATACCGCAAGACGTTTCTGTAGATTGGGCACAGCGCTCTGCAGGGTGTTAGCAGAGACTTTCCCGGGACAGTGAAACCCTATGTCAGAGACACTGAGAAGAAGCCCCAATGTTCCCTCCAGGCACTTTCAGTGTGGGTGCCTTCTCCACGTGGTTCCTGGTTTCCCTGCAGCGCTGAAGAGAATGTTAGCAAAGAGGTAACCGGCACAGCGAAAACAGTACTCAAAGACAGGGAGAGCAAGCTCTCTCTTGGCACTTTGGATGTGGGACATACAGCGAGATGTTTGCTGCTTTTGCGTTTGGCTGTTGGGAGATTTACAGCACAAAGATATCTAGTTGATTTGAAGCAGTTCCGAGAAAGTCTAAACATAATCGCCACTTCTCCCTCCTGGCACTTTCCATGTGGGAGATATAGCAGGATGTATATTGGTTTTGAGGACAACTCAATGGACAGTGTAGGGAGAAAAGTTCCTGGCTCCTTGAATGCCGTTCCTGGAGACACTGCGATCAATGAGGGAGATATGTCAAGATGTGTGTTGGTTTTGAGGACGGCTCTCTGGAGAGTCTTAGCAAAGAGGTCACAGGGATAATCAGAGCAATTCTCAGAGACACTGAGAACAAGATGGACAGTTCCCTCCTGGCACTTTCCCTGTAGGAGATACCGCAAGACGTTTCTGTAGATTGGGCACAGCGCTCTGCAGGGTGTTAGCAGAGACTTTCCCGGGACAGTGAAACCCTATGTCAGAGACACTGAGAAGAAGCCCCAATGTTCCCTCCAGGCACTTTCAGTGTGGGTGCCTTCTCCACGTGGTTCCTGGTTTCCCTGCAGCGCTGAAGAGAATGTTAGCAAAGAGGTAACCGGGACAGTGAAAACAGTACTCAAAGACAGGGAGAGCAAGCTCTCTCTTGGCACTTTGGATGTGGGACATACAGCGAGATGTTTGCTGCTTTTGCGTTTGGCTGTTGGGAGATTTACAGCACAAAGATATCTAGTTGATTTGAAGCAGTTCCGAGAAAGTCTAAACATAATCGCCACTTCTCCCTCCTGGCACTTTCCATGTGGGAGATATAGCAGGATGTATATTGGTTTTGAGGACAACTCAATGGACAGTGTAGGGAGAAAAGTTCCTGGCTCCTTGAATGCCGTTCCTGGAGACACTGCGATCAATGTGGGAGATATGTCAAGATGTGTGTTGGTTTTGAGGACGGCTCTCTGGAGAGTCTTAGCAAAGAGGTCACAGGGATAATCAGAGCAATTCTCAGAGACACTGAGAACAAGCTCGACAATTCCCTCCTGGCACTTTCCCTGTAGGAGATACCGCAAGACGTTTCTGTAGATTGGGCACAGCGCTCTGCAGGGTGTTAGCAGAGACTTTCCCGGGACAGTGAAACCCTATGTCAGAGACACTGAGAAGAAGCCCCAATGTTCCCTCCAGGCACTTTCAGTGTGGGTGCCTTCTCCACGTGGTTCCTGGTTTCCCTGCAGCGCTGAAGAGAATGTTAGCAAAGAGGTAACCGGCACAGCGAAAACAGTACTCAAAGACAGGGAGAGCAAGCTCTCTCTTGGCACTTTGGATGTGGGACATACAGCGAGATGTTTGCTGCTTTTGCGTTTGGCTGTTGGGAGATTTACAGCACAAAGATATCTAGTTGATTTGAAGCAGTTCCGAGAAAGTCTAAACATAATCGCCACTTCTCCCTCCTGGCACTTTCCATGTGGGAGATATAGCAGGATGTATATTGGTTTTGAGGACAACTCAATGGACAGTGTAGGGAGAAAAGTTCCTGGCTCCTTGAATGCCGTTCCTGGAGACACTGCGATCAATGTGGGAGATATGTCAAGATGTGTGTTGGTTTTGAGGACGGCTCTCTGGAGAGTCTTAGCAAAGAGGTCACAGGGATAATCAGAGCAATTCTCAGAGACACTGAGAACAAGCTCGACAATTCCCTCCTGGCACTTTCCCTGTAGGAGATACCGCAAGACGTTTCTGTAGATTGGGCACAGCGCTCTGCAGGGTGTTAGCAGAGACTTTCCCGGGACAGTGAAACCCTATGTCAGAGACACTGAGAAGAAGCCCCAATGTTCCCTCCAGGCACTTTCAGTGTGGGTGCCTTCTCCACGTGGTTCCTGGTTTCCCTGCAGCGCTGAAGAGAATGTTAGCAAAGAGGTAACCGGCACAGCGAAAACAGTACTCAAAGACAGGGAGAGCAAGCTCTCTCTTGGCACTTTGGATGTGGGACATACAGCGAGATGTTTGCTGCTTTTGCGTTTGGCTGTTGGGAGATTTACAGCACAAAGATATCTAGTTGATTTGAAGCAGTTCCGAGAAAGTCTAAACATAATCGCCACTTCTCCCTCCTGGCACTTTCCATGTGGGAGATATAGCAGGATGTATATTGGTTTTGAGGACAACTCAATGGACAGTGTAGGGAGAAAAGTTCCTGGCTCCTTGAATGCCGTTCCTGGAGACACTGCGATCAATGAGGGAGATATGTCAAGATGTGTGTTGGTTTTGAGGACGGCTCTCTGGAGAGTCTTAGCAAAGAGGTCACAGGGATAATCAGAGCAATTCTCAGAGACACTGAGAACAAGATGGACAGTTCCCTCCTGGCACTTTCCCTGTAGGAGATACCGCAAGACGTTTCTGTAGATTGGGCACAGCGCTCTGCAGGGTGTTAGCAGAGACTTTCCCGGGACAGTGAAACCCTATGTCAGAGACACTGAGAAGAAGCCCCAATGTTCCCTCCAGGCACTTTCAGTGTGGGTGCCTTCTCCACGTGGTTCCTGGTTTCCCTGCAGCGCTGAAGAGAATGTTAGCAAAGAGGTAACCGGCACAGCGAAAACAGTACTCAAAGACAGGGAGAGCAAGCTCTCTCTTGGCACTTTGGATGTGGGACATACAGCGAGATGTTTGCTGCTTTTGCGTTTGGCTGTTGGGAGATTTACAGCACAAAGATATCTAGTTGATTTGAAGCAGTTCCGAGAAAGTCTAAACATAATCGCCACTTCTCCCTCCTGGCACTTTCCATGTGGGAGATATAGCAGGATGTATATTGGTTTTGAGGACAACTCAATGGACAGTGTAGGGAGAAAAGTTCCTGGCTCCTTGAATGCCGTTCCTGGAGACACTGCGATCAATGTGGGAGATATGTCAAGATGTGTGTTGGTTTTGAGGACGGCTCTCTGGAGAGTCTTAGCAAAGAGGTCACAGGGATAATCAGAGCAATTCTCAGAGACACTGAGAACAAGCTCGACAATTCCCTCCTGGCACTTTCCCTGTAGGAGATACCGCAAGACGTTTCTGTAGATTGGGCACAGCGCTCTGCAGGGTGTTAGCAGAGACTTTCCCGGGACAGTGAAACCCTATGTCAGAGACACTGAGAAGAAGCCCCAATGTTCCCTCCAGGCACTTTCAGTGTGGGTGCCTTCTCCACGTGGTTCCTGGTTTCCCTGCAGCGCTGAAGAGAATGTTAGCAAAGAGGTAACCGGCACAGCGAAAACAGTACTCAAAGACAGGGAGAGCAAGCTCTCTCTTGGCACTTTGGATGTGGGACATACAGCGAGATGTTTGCTGCTTTTGCGTTTGGCTGTTGGGAGATTTACAGCACAAAGATATCTAGTTGATTTGAAGCAGTTCCGAGAAAGTCTAAACATAATCGCCACTTCTCCCTCCTGGCACTTTCCATGTGGGAGATATAGCAGGATGTATATTGGTTTTGAGGACAACTCAATGGACAGTGTAGGGAGAAAAGTTCCTGGCTCCTTGAATGCCGTTCCTGGAGACACTGCGATCAATGTGGGAGATATGTCAAGATGTGTGTTGGTTTTGAGGACGGCTCTCTGGAGAGTCTTAGCAAAGAGGTCACAGGGATAATCAGAGCAATTCTCAGAGACACTGAGAACAAGCTCGACAATTCCCTCCTGGCACTTTCCCTGTAGGAGATACCGCAAGACGTTTCTGTAGATTGGGCACAGCGCTCTGCAGGGTGTTAGCAGAGACTTTCCCGGGACAGTGAAACCCTATGTCAGAGACACTGAGAAGAAGCCCCAATGTTCCCTCCAGGCACTTTCAGTGTGGGTGCCTTCTCCACGTGGTTCCTGGTTTCCCTGCAGCGCTGAAGAGAATGTTAGCAAAGAGGTAACCGGCACAGCGAAAACAGTACTCAAAGACAGGGAGAGCAAGCTCTCTCTTGGCACTTTGGATGTGGGACATACAGCGAGATGTTTGCTGCTTTTGCGTTTGGCTGTTGGGAGATTTACAGCACAAAGATATCTAGTTGATTTGAAGCAGTTCCGAGAAAGTCTAAACATAATCGCCACTTCTCCCTCCTGGCACTTTCCATGTGGGAGATATAGCAGGATGTATATTGGTTTTGAGGACAACTCAATGGACAGTGTAGGGAGAAAAGTTCCTGGCTCCTTGAATGCCGTTCCTGGAGACACTGCGATCAATGTGGGAGATATGTCAAGATGTGTGTTGGTTTTGAGGACGGCTCTCTGGAGAGTCTTAGCAAAGAGGTCACAGGGATAATCAGAGCAATTCTCAGAGACACTGAGAACAAGCTCGACAATTCCCTCCTGGCACTTTCCCTGTAGGAGATACCGCAAGACGTTTCTGTAGATTGGGCACAGCGCTCTGCAGGGTGTTAGCAGAGACTTTCCCGGGACAGTGAAACCCTATGTCAGAGACACTGAGAAGAAGCCCCAATGTTCCCTCCAGGCACTTTCAGTGTGGGTGCCTTCTCCACGTGGTTCCTGGTTTCCCTGCAGCGCTGAAGAGAATGTTAGCAAAGAGGTAACCGGCACAGCGAAAACAGTACTCAAAGAGAGGGAGAGCAAGCTCTCTCTTGGCACTTTGGATGTGGGACATACAGCGAGATGTTTGCTGCTTTTGCGTTTGGCTGTTGGGAGATTTACAGCACAAAGATATCTAGTTGATTTGAAGCAGTTCCGAGAAAGTCTAAACATAATCGCCACTTCTCCCTCCTGGCACTTTCCATGTGGGAGATATAGCAGGATGTATATTGGTTTTGAGGACAACTCAATGGACAGTGTAGGGAGAAAAGTTCCTGGCTCCTTGAATGCCGTTCCTGGAGACACTGCGATCAATGAGGGAGATATGTCAAGATGTGTGTTGGTTTTGAGGACGGCTCTCTGGAGAGTCTTAGCAAAGAGGTCACAGGGATAATCAGAGCAATTCTCAGAGACACTGAGAACAAGCTCGACAATTCCCTCCTGGCACTTTCCCTGTAGGAGATACCGCAAGACGTTTCTGTAGATTGGGCACAGCGCTCTGCAGGGTGTTAGCAGAGACTTTCCCGGGACAGTGAAACCCTATGTCAGAGACACTGAGAAGAAGCCCCAATGTTCCCTCCAGGCACTTTCAGTGTGGGTGCCTTCTCCACGTGGTTCCTGGTTTCCCTGCAGCGCTGAAGAGAATGTTAGCAAAGAGGTAACCGGCACAGCGAAAACAGTACTCAAAGACAGGGAGAGCAAGCTCTCTCTTGGCACTTTGGATGTGGGACATACAGCGAGATGTTTGCTGCTTTTGCGTTTGGCTGTTGGGAGATTTACAGCACAAAGATATCTAGTTGATTTGAAGCAGTTCCGAGAAAGTCTAAACATAATCGCCACTTCTCCCTCCTGGCACTTTCCATGTGGGAGATATAGCAGGATGTATATTGGTTTTGAGGACAACTCAATGGACAGTGTAGGGAGAAAAGTTCCTGGCTCCTTGAATGCCGTTCCTGGAGACACTGCGATCAATGTGGGAGATATGTCAAGATGTGTGTTGGTTTTGAGGACGGCTCTCTGGAGAGTCTTAGCAAAGAGGTCACAGGGATAATCAGAGCAATTCTCAGAGACACTGAGAACAAGCTCGACAATTCCCTCCTGGCACTTTCCCTGTAGGAGATACCGCAAGACGTTTCTGTAGATTGGGCACAGCGCTCTGCAGGGTGTTAGCAGAGACTTTCCCGGGACAGTGAAACCCTATGTCAGAGACACTGAGAAGAAGCCCCAATGTTCCCTCCAGGCACTTTCAGTGTGGGTGCCTTCTCCACGTGGTTCCTGGTTTCCCTGCAGCGCTGAAGAGAATGTTAGCAAAGAGGTAACCGGCACAGCGAAAACAGTACTCAAAGAGAGGGAGAGCAAGCTCTCTCTTGGCACTTTGGATGTGGGACATACAGCGAGATGTTTGCTGCTTTTGCGTTTGGCTGTTGGGAGATTTACAGCACAAAGATATCTAGTTGATTTGAAGCAGTTCCGAGAAAGTCTAAACATAATCGCCACTTCTCCCTCCTGGCACTTTCCATGTGGGAGATATAGCAGGATGTATATTGGTTTTGAGGACAACTCAATGGACAGTGTAGGGAGAAAAGTTCCTGGCTCCTTGAATGCCGTTCCTGGAGACACTGCGATCAATGAGGGAGATATGTCAAGATGTGTGTTGGTTTTGAGGACGGCTCTCTGGAGAGTCTTAGCAAAGAGGTCACAGGGATAATCAGAGCAATTCTCAGAGACACTGAGAACAAGCTCGACAATTCCCTCCTGGCACTTTCCCTGTAGGAGATACCGCAAGACGTTTCTGTAGATTGGGCACAGCGCTCTGCAGGGTGTTAGCAGAGACTTTCCCGGGACAGTGAAACCCTATGTCAGAGACACTGAGAAGAAGCCCCAATGTTCCCTCCAGGCACTTTCAGTGTGGGTGCCTTCTCCACGTGGTTCCTGGTTTCCCTGCAGCGCTGAAGAGAATGTTAGCAAAGAGGTAACCGGCACAGCGAAAACAGTACTCAAAGAGAGGGAGAGCAAGCTCTCTCTTGGCACTTTGGATGTGGGACATACAGCGAGATGTTTGCTGCTTTTGCGTTTGGCTGTTGGGAGATTTACAGCACAAAGATATCTAGTTGATTTGAAGCAGTTCCGAGAAAGTCTAAACATAATCGCCACTTCTCCCTCCTGGCACTTTCCATGTGGGAGATATAGCAGGATGTATATTGGTTTTGAGGACAACTCAATGGACAGTGTAGGGAGAAAAGTTCCTGGCTCCTTGAATGCCGTTCCTGGAGACACTGCGATCAATGTGGGAGATATGTCAAGATGTGTGTTTGTTTTGAGGACGGCTCTCTGGAGAGTCTTAGCAAAGAGGTCACAGGGATAATCAGAGCAATTCTCAGAGACACTGAGAACAAGATGGACAGTTCCCTCCTGGCACTTTCCCTGTAGGAGATACCGCAAGACGTTTCTGTAGATTGGGCACAGCGCTCTGCAGGGTGTTAGCAGAGACTTTCCCGGGACAGTGAAACCCTATGTCAGAGACACTGAGAAGAAGCCCCAATGTTCCCTCCAGGCACTTTCAGTGTGGGTGCCTTCTCCACGTGGTTCCTGGTTTCCCTGCAGCGCTGAAGAGAATGTTAGCAAAGAGGTAACCGGCACAGCGAAAACAGTACTCAAAGACAGGGAGAGCAAGCTCTCTCTTGGCACTTTGGATGTGGGACATACAGCGAGATGTTTGCTGCTTTTGCGTTTGGCTGTTGGGAGATTTACAGCACAAAGATATCTAGTTGATTTGAAGCAGTTCCGAGAAAGTCTAAACATAATCGCCACTTCTCCCTCCTGGCACTTTCCATGTGGGAGATATAGCAGGATGTATATTGGTTTTGAGGACAACTCAATGGACAGTGTAGGGAGAAAAGTTCCTGGCTCCTTGAATGCCGTTCCTGGAGACACTGCGATCAATGAGGGAGATATGTCAAGATGTGTGTTGGTTTTGAGGACGGCTCTCTGGAGAGTCTTAGCAAAGAGGTCACAGGGATAATCAGAGCAATTCTCAGAGACACTGAGAACAAGATGGACAGTTCCCTCCTGGCACTTTCCCTGTAGGAGATACCGCAAGACGTTTCTGTAGATTGGGCACAGCGCTCTGCAGGGTGTTAGCAGAGACTTTCCCGGGACAGTGAAACCCTATGTCAGAGACACTGAGAAGAAGCCCCAATGTTCCCTCCAGGCACTTTCAGTGTGGGTGCCTTCTCCACGTGGTTCCTGGTTTCCCTGCAGCGCTGAAGAGAATGTTAGCAAAGAGGTAACCGGCACAGCGAAAACAGTACTCAAAGACAGGGAGAGCAAGCTCTCTCTTGGCACTTTGGATGTGGGACATACAGCGAGATGTTTGCTGCTTTTGCGTTTGGCTGTTGGGAGATTTACAGCACAAAGATATCTAGTTGATTTGAAGCAGTTCCGAGAAAGTCTAAACATAATCGCCACTTCTCCCTCCTGGCACTTTCCATGTGGGAGTGTCCTGGTTCCGGTGGGGATAGGGTTAATTTTCCCTGGTATTCCATGCCATGTGAGCCACGCCCACCCTGAGCTGCCGGGGGAGGGGACAGGGAGTTGCTGCTTAAAAGCGGGCTGGGGCGTCCCGGGGCCGGCCGGTCGGGAGCGGCGGGGAGCGGCGGTTCCGTAATCGCGTTTGTATATTCCCCTACCCGTGTTGTTGTTGTTGTTGTTTGCCTGTTCCCTCTGCTGTTCTGTTAAACTGCCTTTGTCCCAAACCAAGAGTCTTGCCTTTTCTTACGATCCTTCCTCTATTAGGAAGGCACGTGCGAGCGGCACGTGGTTTTTTGTTGCCATCTGAGGCTAAACCACGACAGTCCTTTTTGGCGCCCAACGTGGGGCACGAAGGGTTGAGATAACGACAGAATCCAACTAGAACGTGGAAAAAACGGTTTTGGTTTTTTTTTTTTTTTCTTTTTTCTTCTTGTATGCATTTATTTTATTAGGTAAATAGTCACTGGTCATCATGTTGCTTGGTTTGTTCTCATGGCTGTGTTACATAAATTCCTATATGGCTTATGTACTCCCTGCGATGCTGTTTACCATGTCTGGAAGAGGGATGAGGATTATCATTCTGCTGTCCTGTGCGATATCTGTTTATGATATGATAACATCACTGTTCAGACGGCTGTTTTGGGGTGTTTATGTGGTTTTGTTGTCCTGTCCGTACATTGGACACTGTCTCTCAGAATTTGTTAATAGTTTCCCCAGCCCTTTTGCCTCCCTTTTCTCCTTCGGGTCAGGTATGACAGCTTTTGAGAATCTTGAATATCCTTGGGATACTCAAACCAGCGTGTTCCTAGTGTTATGTCTCCTGAATACGTTCCAGGTCTTGTTTAGGGTTAAGCAACTATTTAAGACTACCACCCGGAGATCTGCTCCGAGGCTGGATAGTCAGGGGTGGCATGGCATGTGGGAGAGCATGGGCAGGTACCTAGAGAACTACTCACCTCCAATGGTCTGGGACTTCACCCCTGAACAATTACAGGACCCTGATAAAGTGGTAGAATATTTGAAGGGAAAATGCTGTGGCTATTCTAGAGAGGCACAACTCACTGCGCTGTGCTGGGCCCTGGCCAGTATCTACCAGGCACTGCTCAGAATTATGCAGCACCCTCAAGGGGAAGAGATGGAAACCAGACTGGCGGCCCCTGCGGCGGCCCCTGCGGCGGCCCCTGCGGCTACTGCAGCCCCTGCGGCGGCCCCTGCGGCTACTGCAGCCCCTGCGGCGGCCCCTGCGGCTACTGCAGCCCCTGCGGCGGCCCCTGCGGCTACTGCAGCCCCTGCGGCGGACACTGCGGCTACTGCAACCCCTGCGGCAGACACTGCGGCTACTGCAACCCCTGCAGCAGACAATGCGGCTACTGCAACCCCCGTGGTAGCCACTGCCACTGAACCAGGAAACCAACCCGTGCCGGTATCAGTTGCCCCCATACAGAAGAAGAAGTACACAAAGAAATCAGTTCGTTTAGTAAGAGATGATGATGAACCAGGGCCATCACGAGAGCAGGAGGAAGAGGCAGAACCAGAGATAATTACTCGATCCCTATCCTTGAGTGAGCTGCGGGATATGCGAAAAGATTTCAGCCGACTTTCAGGCGAGCACATTGTCACCTGGCTGCTCCGGTGCTGGGATAATGGGGCCAGTAGCCTGGAATTAGAGGGTAGGGAGGCCAGGCAGCTGGGATCCCTGTCTAGGGAAGGCGGCGTTGACAAGGCAATTGGGAAAAAGACCCAAGCCCTCAGCCTCTGGAAACGACTCCTGTCAGGCGTGAGGGAGAGGTACCCCTTCAGTGAGGATGTTGTATGTCAGCCAAGCAAGTGGACTACCATGGAAAGAGGTATCCAGTACCTGAGAGAATTAGCCGTGCGGGAGATGATTTATTATGACTTGGACAATGCCGACTTACCCACAGACCCTGATGAGGTGCGATGCACAAGGCCCATGTGGCGGAAGTTTGTACGGAGCGCACCATCGTCATATGCCAACTCCCTGGCAGTAATGGAATGGAAAGGTGAAGAGGGACCAACAGTGGATGAGGTAGCTGGCCGGCTCCGGCGATATGAAGAAAGTCTCTCTTCCCCCCTTGTCTCAGCTGTGGAGAAATTGTCGCGGAAGGTCCAGCAACTTGAAGAGAATATGTTCTATTCCCCACCTGCACGGGCCAGCATCTCAGCTATTAGAAGCAGGCATTTCCCCACTCAAGAGAGAGAGTACAGAGGGTACACACCACGAGGCACCCTGTGGTTCTACCTGCAGGACCACGGAGAGGACATGAGGAAGTGGGATGGACGACCTACTTCGATCCTGCGGACACGGGTACAGGAGTTGCAAGGAAGGACAACCACAAAAGGGGATCCCTCCAGGAAAAGTGCCGCCCCAGTTTCCAGTGGGCCGTTCCCCAGACAAAGCAGAAGGCCTGATCTTGCTTCTGATCCTCTTGAAGGAACTTCCAAGTCATTTCTGCAAGAAGTGAGTAATGGATACTATGACGAGTATTAGGGGGGCCCTGCCTCCGGCCAGGTGGAGGAAAGGGACAACCGGGTTTATTGGACGGTGTGGATTCGATGGCCTGGCACATCAGACCCACAGGAGTATAAGGCTCTAGTGGACACGGGTGCGCAGTGTACTTTAATACCATCAAGCTATAGAGGGGCAGAACCCATTTGTATTTCTGGGGTGACAGGGGGATCCCAAGAGTTGACTGTACTGGAGGCAGAAGTGAGCCTAACTGGGAATGAGTGGCAAAAGCATCCCATTGTGACTGGCCCAGAGGCTCCATGCATCCTTGGTATAGATTACCTCAGGAGAGGGTATTTTAAGGACCCAAAAGGGTACCGCTGGGCCTTTGGCATAGCTGCTTTGGAGACAGAGGAAGTTAAACAGTTGTCTGCCTTGCCTGGTCTCTCGGAGGATTCTTCTGTTGTGGGGTTATTGAGGGTCAAAGAACAACAGGTGCCGATTGCTACCACAACGGTGCATCGGCGACAGTATCGCACTAACCGAGACTCTCTGATTCCCATCCATGAGCCGATTCGTCAACTAGAGGTTCAAGGAGTGATCAGCAAGACTCACTCCCCCTTTAACAGTCCCATATGGCCGGTGCGAAAATCTAGTGGAGAGTGGAGGCTAACTGTAGACTATCGTGGTCTGAATGAAGTCACGCCACCGCTGAGTGCTGCCGTGCCGGACATGCTAGAACTGCAGTACGAACTGGAGTCCAAGGCAGCCAAATGGTATGCCACGATTGATATAGCGAATGCATTCTTCTCAATCCCTTTGGCAGCAGAGTGCAGGCCACAGTTTGCTTTCACTTGGAGGGGCGTCCAATACACCTGGAATCGACTGCCCCAGGGGTGGAAACACAGTCCCACCATTTGCCATGGACTGATCCAGACTGCACTGGAACAGGGTGAAGCTCCAGAACATCTGCAGTACATTGATGACATCATTGTATGGGGAAACACAGCAGAAGAAGTTTTTGAAAAAGGGAGTAAAATAGTCCAAATCCTTCTGAACGCTGGTTTTGCTATAAAGCGAAGTAAGGTCAAGGGACCTGCGCAGGAGATCCAGTTTTTAGGAATAAAATGGCAAGATGGACGCCGTCAGATTCCAATGGATGTGATCAACAAAATAGCAGCTATGTCTCCACCAACTAGTAAAAAGGAAACACAGGCTTTCTTAGGTATTGTGGGTTTTTGGAGAATGCATATCCCAGATTACAGTCAAATTGTAAGCCCTCTGTATCAAGTAACCCGGAAGAAGAATGATTTTAAATGGGGTCCTGAGCAACGACAAGCTTTTGAACAAATCAAACAGGAAATAGTCCATGCAGTGGCCCTGGGGCCAGTCCGGGCAGGACAAGATGTTAAAAATGTGCTCTATACCGCAGCCGGGGAGAACGGCCCTACCTGGAGCCTCTGGCAGAAAGCACCAGGGGAGACTCGAGGTCGACCCCTAGGGTTTTGGAGTCGTGGATATAGAGGATCCGAAGCCCGCTACACTCCAACAGAAAAAGAGATATTGGCAGCATATGAAGGGGTTCGAGCTGCTTCGGAAGTAGTTGGTACAGAAGCACAGCTCCTCTTAGCACCTCGACTGCCGGTGCTGGGTTGGATGTTCAAAGAAAGGGTCCCCACCACACATCATGCAACCGATGCTACATGGAGTAAGTGGATTGCACTGATCACGCAGCGAACTCGAATGGGAAACCCCAGTCGCCCAGGAATTCTGGAAGTGATCATGGACTGGCCAGAAGGCAAGGATTTCGGAATGTCACCAGAGGAGGAGGTGACGCGTGCAGAAGAGGCCCCACCATATAATAAACTGCCAGAAAATGAGAAGAAATATGCCCTGTTCACTGATGGGTCCTGCCGTATTGTGGGAAAGCATCGAAAGTGGAAGGCTGCTGTGTGGAGTCCTACACGATGGGTTGCAGAAGCCAGTGAGGGACAGGGTGAATCGAGCCAGTTTGCAGAGGTGAAGGCTATTCAGCTGGCTTTGGACATTGCTGAGCGAGAAAAATGGCCAGTACTTTATCTCTACACTGACTCATGGATGGTGGCAAATGCTCTGTGGGGGTGGTTACAGCAGTGGAAGCAGGGCAATTGGCAGCGCAGAGGCAAACCCATCTGGGCTGCTGACCTATGGCAAGATATTGCTGCCCAGATAGAGAATCTGGTTGTGAAAGTACGTCACGTAGATGCCCATGTACCGAAGAATAGGGCCACGGAGGAACATCAGAACAACCAGCAGGTGGATCGGGCCGCCAGGATCGAAGTGGCTCAGGTGGATCTGGACTGGCAACGTAAGGGTGAACTATTCATAGCTCGGTGGGCCCATGACTCCTCAGGCCATCAAGGGAGAGATGCAACATATAGATGGGCTCGTGACCGAGGGGTGGACTTGACCATGGACGCTATTGCACAAGTCATCCATGAATGTGAGACATGCGCTGCGATCAAACAAGCCAAGCGTTTGAAGCCTCTTTGGTATGGAGGGCGATGGCTGAAATACAAATATGGGGAGGCCTGGCAGATTGATTATATCACACTGCCACAAACCCGTCAAGGCAAGCGCTACGTGCTCACAATGGTGGAAGCAACCACTGGATGGCTGGAAACATACCCTGTGCCCCATGCCACTGCCCGGAACACTATCCTGGGCCTTGAAAAGCAAGTCCTGTGGCGACATGGTACCCCAGAGAGAATTGAGTCGAACAACGGGACTCATTTCCGAAACAGCCTCATAGACACCTGGGCCAAAGAGCATGGTATCGAGTGGGTGTATCACATCCCCTATCACGCACCAGCCTCTGGGAAGATAGAACGATACAATGGACTGTTAAAAACTACACTGAGAGCAATGGGTGGTGGGACTTTCAAACACTGGGATACACATTTAGCAAAAGCTACCTGGCTAGTTAACACCAGGGGATCTAACAATCGGGCTGGCCCTGCCCAATCAAAACTTCCACGTACTGTAGAAGGGGATAAAGTCCCCGTAGTGCACATGAAGAATATGCTAGGGAAGACAGTCTGGGTTACTCCTGCCTCAGGCAAAGGCAAACCCATCCGTGGGATTGCTTTTGCCCAAGGACCTGGGTGCACTTGGTGGGTGATGCGGCAGGATGGGGAAGTCCGATGTGTACCTTATGGGGATCTGATTTTGGGCGAGAATAGCCAATGAATTAGATTGTGTGCTGTTAATTGCTAAGTAACACTGTCATTGTATG
Source organism: Chroicocephalus ridibundus (assembly GCF_963924245.1). Taxonomy (NCBI): domain Eukaryota; kingdom Metazoa; phylum Chordata; class Aves; order Charadriiformes; family Laridae; genus Chroicocephalus; species Chroicocephalus ridibundus. The sequence goes on from NW_026961792.1 coordinate 32,527, forward strand.
TCCTCATTGCTATAATTACTATCAGTTGTACTACAAGTAAGGCACAGGGATGATGGGATAAGAACTGATCTCAACAGCTGGCGCCCAGCAGTTTCCTCAAGATCTAAATCTTCAGCCCACGGACCGCGTGCATGAGCCACACCAGGTGCACCAGCCACAAGCTCCGAAAAATACAGCATGCAACAGACCAGCACCACCCAGCATCTCACCTGCCCTGAGAGACTGTTCTAACAGATGGAGCCCAAAGCCGTGGATTAAAAGAACTCAACGGACACTTTGGAGGGATGACCCATAAACTAAGGGCATTATATGTGTGTATATATATATATATATATATAACAGGGGAAAGTGGTGGCAATTCATTGGAACCTGCTGGGCGTGGCATAGATGGTATGGAATAAGGGGTGGATAATGTCCTGGTTCCGGTGGGGATAGGGTTAATTTTCCCTGGTATTCCATGCCATGTGAGCCACGCCCACCCTGAGCTGCCGGGGGAGGGGACAGGGAGTTGCTGCTTAAAAGCGGGCTGGGGCGTCCCGGGGCCGGCCGGTCGGGAGCGGCGGGGAGCGGCGGTTCCGTAATCGCGTTTGTATATTCCCCTACCCGTGTTGTTGTTGTTGTTGTTTGCCTGTTCCCTCTGCTGTTCTGTTAAACTGCCTTTGTCCCAAACCAAGAGTCTTGCCTTTTCTTACGATCCTTCCTCTATTAGGAAGGCACGTGCGAGCGGCACGTGGTTTTTTGTTGCCATCTGAGGCTAAACCACGACAGGGAGATATAGCAGGATGTATATTGGTTTTGAGGACAACTCAATGGACAGTGTAGGGAGAAAAGTTCCTGGCTCCTTGAATGCCGTTCCTGGAGACACTGCGATCAATGAGGGAGATATGTCAAGATGTGTGTTGGTTTTGAGGACGGCTCTCTGGAGAGTCTTAGCAAAGAGGTCACAGGGATAATCAGAGCAATTCTCAGAGACACTGAGAACAAGCTCGACAATTCCCTCCTGGCACTTTCCCTGTAGGAGATACCGCAAGACGTTTCTGTAGATTGGGCACAGCGCTCTGCAGGGTGTTAGCAGAGACTTTCCCGGGACAGTGAAACCCTATGTCAGAGACACTGAGAAGAAGCCCCAATGTTCCCTCCAGGCACTTTCAGTGTGGGTGCCTTCTCCACGTGGTTCCTGGTTTCCCTGCAGCGCTGAAGAGAATGTTAGCAAAGAGGTAACCGGCACAGCGAAAACAGTACTCAAAGACAGGGAGAGCAAGCTCTCTCTTGGCACTTTGGATGTGGGACATACAGCGAGATGTTTGCTGCTTTTGCGTTTGGCTGTTGGGAGATTTACAGCACAAAGATATCTAGTTGATTTGAAGCAGTTCCGAGAAAGTCTAAACATAATCGCCACTTCTCCCTCCTGGCACTTTCCATGTGGGAGATATAGCAGGATGTATATTGGTTTTGAGGACAACTCAATGGACAGTGTAGGGAGAAAAGTTCCTGGCTCCTTGAATGCCGTTCCTGGAGACACTGCGATCAATGAGGGAGATATGTCAAGATGTGTGTTGGTTTTGAGGACGGCTCTCTGGAGAGTCTTAGCAAAGAGGTCACAGGGATAATCAGAGCAATTCTCAGAGACACTGAGAACAAGCTCGACAATTCCCTCCTGGCACTTTCCCTGTAGGAGATACCGCAAGACGTTTCTGTAGATTGGGCACAGCGCTCTGCAGGGTGTTAGCAGAGACTTTCCCGGGACAGTGAAACCCTATGTCAGAGACACTGAGAAGAAGCCCCAATGTTCCCTCCAGGCACTTTCAGTGTGGGTGCCTTCTCCACGTGGTTCCTGGTTTCCCTGCAGCGCTGAAGAGAATGTTAGCAAAGAGGTAACCGGCACAGCGAAAACAGTACTCAAAGACAGGGAGAGCAAGCTCTCTCTTGGCACTTTGGATGTGGGACATACAGCGAGATGTTTGCTGCTTTTGCGTTTGGCTGTTGGGAGATTTACAGCACAAAGATATCTAGTTGATTTGAAGCAGTTCCGAGAAAGTCTAAACATAATCGCCACTTCTCCCTCCTGGCACTTTCCATGTGGGAGATATAGCAGGATGTATATTGGTTTTGAGGACAACTCAATGGACAGTGTAGGGAGAAAAGTTCCTGGCTCCTTGAATGCCGTTCCTGGAGACACTGCGATCAATGTGGGAGATATGTCAAGATGTGTGTTTGTTTTGAGGACGGCTCTCTGGAGAGTCTTAGCAAAGAGGTCACAGGGATAATCAGAGCAATTCTCAGAGACACTGAGAACAAGATGGACAGTTCCCTCCTGGCACTTTCCCTGTAGGAGATACCGCAAGACGTTTCTGTAGATTGGGCACAGCGCTCTGCAGGGTGTTAGCAGAGACTTTCCCGGGACAGTGAAACCCTATGTCAGAGACACTGAGAAGAAGCCCCAATGTTCCCTCCAGGCACTTTCAGTGTGGGTGCCTTCTCCACGTGGTTCCTGGTTTCCCTGCAGCGCTGAAGAGAATGTTAGCAAAGAGGTAACCGGCACAGCGAAAACAGTACTCAAAGACAGGGAGAGCAAGCTCTCTCTTGGCACTTTGGATGTGGGACATACAGCGAGATGTTTGCTGCTTTTGCGTTTGGCTGTTGGGAGATTTACAGCACAAAGATATCTAGTTGATTTGAAGCAGTTCCGAGAAAGTCTAAACATAATCGCCACTTCTCCCTCCTGGCACTTTCCATGTGGGAGATATAGCAGGATGTATATTGGTTTTGAGGACAACTCAATGGACAGTGTAGGGAGAAAAGTTCCTGGCTCCTTGAATGCCGTTCCTGGAGACACTGCGATCAATGAGGGAGATATGTCAAGATGTGTGTTGGTTTTGAGGACGGCTCTCTGGAGAGTCTTAGCAAAGAGGTCACAGGGATAATCAGAGCAATTCTCAGAGACACTGAGAACAAGATGGACAGTTCCCTCCTGGCACTTTCCCTGTAGGAGATACCGCAAGACGTTTCTGTAGATTGGGCACAGCGCTCTGCAGGGTGTTAGCAGAGACTTTCCCGGGACAGTGAAACCCTATGTCAGAGACACTGAGAAGAAGCCCCAATGTTCCCTCCAGGCACTTTCAGTGTGGGTGCCTTCTCCACGTGGTTCCTGGTTTCCCTGCAGCGCTGAAGAGAATGTTAGCAAAGAGGTAACCGGGACAGCGAAAACAGTACTCAAAGACAGGGAGAGCAAGCTCTCTCTTGGCACTTTGGATGTGGGACATACAGCGAGATGTTTGCTGCTTTTGCGTTTGGCTGTTGGGAGATTTACAGCACAAAGATATCTAGTTGATTTGAAGCAGTTCCGAGGAAGTCTAAACATAATCGCCACTTCTCCCTCCTGGCACTTTCCATGTGGGAGTGTCCTGGTTCCGGTGGGGATAGGGTTAATTTTCCCTGGTATTCCATGCCATGTGAGCCACGCCCACCCTGAGCTGCCGGGGGAGGGGACAGGGAGTTGCTGCTTAAAAGCGGGCTGGGGCGTCCCGGGGCCGGCCGGTCGGGAGCGGCGGGGAGCGGCGGTTCCGTAATTGCGTTTGTATATTCCCCTACCCGTGTTGTTGTTGTTGTTGTTTGCCTGTTCCCTCTGCTGTTCTGTTAAACTGCCTTTGTCCCAAACCAAGAGTCTTGCCTTTTCTTACGATCCTTCCTCTATTAGGAAGGCACGTGCGAGCGGCACGTGGTTTTTTGTTGCCATCTGAGGCTAAACCACGACAGTCCTTTTTGGCGCCCAACGTGGGGCACGAAGGGTTGAGATAACGACAGAATCCAACTAGAACGTGGAAAAAACGGTTTTGGTTTTTTTTTTTTTTTTCTTTTTTCTTCTTGTATGCATTTATTTTATTAGGTAAATAGTCACTGGTCATCATGTTGCTTGGTTTGTTCTCATGGCTGTGTTACATAAATTCCTATATGGCTTATGTACTCCCTGCGATGCTGTTTACCATGTCTGGAAGAGGGATGAGGATTATCATTCTGCTGTCCTGTGCGATATCTGTTTATGATATGATAACATCACTGTTCAGACGGCTGTTTTGGGGTGTTTATGTGGTTTTGTTGTCCTGTCCGTACATTGGACACTGTCTCTCAGAATTTGTTAATAGTTTCCCCAGCCCTTTTGCCTCCCTTTTCTCCTTCGGGTCAGGTATGACAGCTTTTGAGAATCTTGAATATCCTTGGGATACTCAAACCAGCGTGTTCCTAGTGTTATGTCTCCTGAATACGTTCCAGGTCTTGTTTAGGGTTAAGCAACTATTTAAGACTACCACCCGGAGATCTGCTCCGAGGCTGGATAGTCAGGGGTGGCATGGCATGTGGGAGAGCATGGGCAGGTACCTAGAGAACTACTCACCTCCAATGGTCTGGGACTTCACCCCTGAACAATTACAGGACCCTGATAAAGTGGTAGAATATTTGAAGGGAAAATGCTGTGGCTATTCTAGAGAGGCACAACTCACTGCGCTGTGCTGGGCCCTGGCCAGTATCTACCAGGCACTGCTCAGAATTATGCAGCACCCTCAAGGGGAAGAGATGGAAACCAGACTGGCGGCCCCTGCGGCGGCCCCTGCGGCGGCCCCTGCGGCTACTGCAGCCCCTGCGGCGGCCCCTGCGGCTACTGCAGCCCCTGCGGCGGCCCCTGCGGCTACTGCAGCCCCTGCGGCGGACACTGCGGCTACTGCAACCCCTGCGGCAGACACTGCGGCTACTGCAACCCCTGCAGCAGACAATGCGGCTACTGCAACCCCCGTGGTAGCCACTGCCACTGAACCAGGAAACCAACCCGTGCCGGTATCAGTTGCCCCCATACAGAAGAAGAAGTACACAAAGAAATCAGTTCGTTTAGTAAGAGATGATGATGAACCAGGGCCATCACGAGAGCAGGAGGAAGAGGCAGAACCAGAGATAATTACTCGATCCCTATCCTTGAGTGAGCTGCGGGATATGCGAAAAGATTTCAGCCGACTTTCAGGCGAGCACATTTTCACCTGGCTGCTCCGGTGCTGGGATAATGGGGCCAGTAGCCTGGAATTAGAGGGTAGGGAGGCCAGGCAGCTGGGATCCCTGTCTAGGGAAGGCGGCATTGACAAGGCAATTGGGAAAAAGACCCAAGCCCTCAGCCTCTGGAAACGACTCCTGTCAGGCGTGAGGGAGAGGTACCCCTTCAGTGAGGATGTTGTATGTCAGCCAAGCAAGTGGACTACCATGGAAAGAGGTATCCAGTACCTGAGAGAATTAGCCGTGCGGGAGATGATTTATTATGACTTGGACAATGCCGACTTACCCACAGACCCTGATGAGGTGCGATGCACAAGGCCCATGTGGCGGAAGTTTGTACGGAGCGCACCATCGTCATATGCCAACTCCCTGGCAGTAATGGAATGGAAAGGTGAAGAGGGACCAACAGTGGATGAGGTAGCTGGCCGGCTCCGGCGATATGAAGAAAGTCTCTCTTCCCCCCTTGTCTCAGCTGTGGAGAAATTGTCGCGGAAGGTCCAGCAACTTGAAGAGAATATGTTCTATTCCCCACCTGCACGGGCCAGCATCTCAGCTATTAGAAGCAGGCATTTCCCCACTCAAGAGAGAGAGTACAGAGGGTACACACCACGAGGCACCCTGTGGTTCTACCTGCAGGACCACGGAGAGGACATGAGGAAGTGGGATGGACGACCTACTTCGATCCTGCGGACACGGGTACAGGAGTTGCAAGGAAGGACAACCACAAAAGGGGATCCCTCCAGGAAAAGTGCCGCCCCAGTTTCCAGTGGGCCGTTCCCCAGACAAAGCAGAAGGCCTGATCTTGCTTCTGATCCTCTTGAAGGAACTTCCAAGTCATTTCTGCAAGAAGTGAGTAATGGATACTATGACGAGTATTAGGGGGGCCCTGCCTCCGGCCAGGTGGAGGAAAGGGACAACCGGGTTTATTGGACGGTGTGGATTCGATGGCCTGGCACATCAGACCCACAGGAGTATAAGGCTCTAGTGGACACGGGTGCGCAGTGTACTTTAATACCATCAAGCTATAGAGGGGCAGAACCCATTTGTATTTCTGGGGTGACAGGGGGATCCCAAGAGTTGACTGTACTGGAGGCAGAAGTGAGCCTAACTGGGAATGAGTGGCAAAAGCATCCCATTGTGACTGGCCCAGAGGCTCCATGCATCCTTGGTATAGATTACCTCAGGAGAGGGTATTTTAAGGACCCAAAAGGGTACCGCTGGGCCTTTGGCATAGCTGCTTTGGAGACAGAGGAAGTTAAACAGTTGTCTGCCTTGCCTGGTCTCTCGGAGGATTCTTCTGTTGTGGGGTTATTGAGGGTCAAAGAACAACAGGTGCCGATTGCTACCACAACGGTGCATCGGCGACAGTATCGCACTAACCGAGACTCTCTGATTCCCATCCATGAGCTGATTCGTCAACTAGAGGTTCAAGGAGTGATCAGCAAGACTCACTCCCCCTTTAACAGTCCCATATGGCCGGTGCGAAAATCTAGTGGAGAGTGGAGGCTAACTGTAGACTATCGTGGTCTGAATGAAGTCACGCCACCGCTGAGTGCTGTCGTGCCGGACATGCTAGAACTGCAGTACGAACTGGAGTCCAAGGCAGCCAAATGGTATGCCACGATTGATATAGCGAATGCATTCTTCTCAATCCCTTTGGCAGCAGAGTGCAGGCCACAGTTTGCTTTCACTTGGAGGGGCGTCCAATACACCTGGAATCGACTGCCCCAGGGGTGGAAACACAGTCCCACCATTTGCCATGGACTGATCCAGACTGCACTGGAACAGGGTGAAGCTCCAGAACATCTGCAGTACATTGATGACATCATTGTATGGGGAAACACAGCAGAAGAAGTTTTTGAAAAAGGGAGTAAAATAGTCCAAATCCTTCTGAACGCTGGTTTTGCTATAAAGCGAAGTAAGGTCAAGGGACCTGCGCAGGAGATCCAGTTTTTAGGAATAAAATGGCAAGATGGACGCCGTCAGATTCCAATGGATGTGATCAACAAAATAGCAGCTATGTCTCCACCAACTAGTAAAAAGGAAACACAGGCTTTCTTAGGTATTGTGGGTTTTTGGAGAATGCATATCCCAGATTACAGTCAAATTGTAAGCCCTCTGTATCAAGTAACCCGGAAGAAGAATGATTTTAAATGGGGTCCTGAGCAACGACAAGCTTTTGAACAAATCAAACAGGAAATAGTCCATGCAGTGGCCCTGGGGCCAGTCCGGGCAGGACAAGATGTTAAAAATGTGCTCTATACCGCAGCCGGGGAGAACGGCCCTACCTGGAGCCTCTGGCAGAAAGCACCAGGGGAGACTCGAGGTCGACCCCTAGGGTTTTGGAGTCGTGGATATAGAGGATCCGAAGCCCGCTACACTCCAACAGAAAAAGAGATATTGGCAGCATATGAAGGGGTTCGAGCTGCTTCGGAAGTAGTTGGTACAGAAGCACAGCTCCTCTTAGCACCTCGACTGCCGGTGCTGGGTTGGATGTTCAAAGAAAGGGTCCCCACCACACATCATGCAACCGATGCTACATGGAGTAAGTGGATTGCACTGATCACGCAGCGAACTCGAATGGGAAACCCCAGTCGCCCAGGAATTCTGGAAGTGATCATGGACTGGCCAGAAGGCAAGGATTTCGGAATGTCACCAGAGGAGGAGGTGACGCGTGCAGAAGAGGCCCCACCATATAATAAACTGCCAGAAAATGAGAAGAAATATGCCCTGTTCACTGATGGGTCCTGCCGTATTGTGGGAAAGCATCGAAAGTGGAAGGCTGCTGTGTGGAGTCCTACACGACGGGTTGCAGAAGCCAGTGAGGGACAGGGTGAATCGAGCCAGTTTGCAGAGGTGAAGGCTATTCAGCTGGCTTTGGACATTGCTGAGCGAGAAAAATGGCCAGTACTTTATCTCTACACTGACTCATGGATGGTGGCAAATGCTCTGTGGGGGTGGTTACAGCAGTGGAAGCAGGGCAATTGGCAGCGCAGAGGCAAACCCATCTGGGCTGCTGACCTATGGCAAGATATTGCTGCCCAGATAGAGAATCTGGTTGTGAAAGTACGTCACGTAGATGCCCATGTACCGAAGAATAGGGCCACGGAGGAACATCAGAACAACCAGCAGGTGGATCGGGCCGCCAGGATCGAAGTGGCTCAGGTGGATCTGGACTGGCAACGTAAGGGTGAACTATTCATAGCTCGGTGGGCCCATGACTCCTCAGGCCATCAAGGGAGAGATGCAACATATAGATGGGCTCGTGACCGAGGGGTGGACTTGACCATGGACGCTATTGCACAAGTCATCCATGAATGTGAGACATGCGCTGCGATCAAACAAGCCAAGCGTTTGAAGCCTCTTTGGTATGGAGGGCGATGGCTGAAATACAAATATGGGGAGGCCTGGCAGATTGATTATATCACACTGCCACAAACCCGTCAAGGCAAGCGCTACGTGCTCACAATGGTGGAAGCAACCACTGGATGGCTGGAAACATACCCTGTGCCCCATGCCACTGCCCGGAACACTATCCTGGGCCTTGAAAAGCAAGTCCTGTGGCGACATGGTACCCCAGAGAGAATTGAGTCGAACAACGGGACTCATTTCCGAAACAGCCTCATAGACACCTGGGCCAAAGAGCATGGTATCGAGTGGGTGTATCACATCCCCTATCACGCACCAGCCTCTGGGAAGATAGAACGATACAATGGACTGTTAAAAACTACACTGAGAGCAATGGGTGGTGGGACTTTCAAACACTGGGATACACATTTAGCAAAAGCTACCTGGCTAGTTAACACCAGGGGATCTAACAATCGGGCTGGCCCTGCCCAATCAAAACTTCCACGTACTGTAGAAGGGGATAAAGTCCCCGTAGTGCACATGAAGAATATGCTAGGGAAGACAGTCTGGGTTACTCCTGCCTCAGGCAAAGGCAAACCCATCCGTGGGATTGCTTTTGCCCAAGGACCTGGGTGCACTTGGTGGGTGATGCGGCAGGATGGGGAAGTCCGATGTGTACCTTATGGGGATCTGATTTTGGGCGAGAATAGCCAATGAATTAGATTGTGTGCTGTTAATTGCTAAGTAACACTGTCATTGTATGTCCTCATTGCTATAATTACTATCAGTTGTACTACAAGTAAGGCACAGGGATGATGGGATAAGAACTGATCTCAACAGCTGGCGCCCAGCAGTTTCCTCAAGATCTAAATCTTCAGCCCACGGACCGCGTGCATGAGCCACACCAGGTGCACCAGCCACAAGCTCCGAAAAATACAGCATGCAACAGACCAGCACCACCCAGCATCTCACCTGCCCTGAGAGACTGTTCTAACAGATGGAGCCCAAAGCCGTGGATTAAAAGAACTCAACGGACACTTTGGAGGGATGACCCATAAACTAAGGGCATTATATGTGTGTATATATATATATATATATATAACAGGGGAAAGTGGTGGCAATTCATTGGAACCTGCTGGGCGTGGCATAGATGGTATGGAATAAGGGGTGGATAATGTCCTGGTTCCGGTGGGGATAGGGTTAATTTTCCCTGGTATTCCATGCCATGTGAGCCACGCCCACCCTGAGCTGCCGGGGGAGGGGACAGGGAGTTGCTGCTTAAAAGCGGGCTGGGGCGTCCCGGGGCCGGCCGGTCGGGAGCGGCGGGGAGCGGCGGTTCCGTAATCGCGTTTGTATATTCCCCTACCCATGTTGTTGTTGTTGTTGTTTGCCTGTTCCCTCTGCTGTTCTGTTAAACTGCCTTTGTCCCAAACCAAGAGTCTTGCCTTTTCTTACGATCCTTCCTCTATTAGGAAGGCACGGACGAGCGGCACGTGGTTTTTTGTTGCCATCTGAGGCTAAACCACGACAGTCCTTTTTGGCGCCCAACGTGGGGCACGAAGGGTTGAGATAACGACAGAATCCAACTAGAACGTGGAAAAAACGGTTTTGGTTTTTTTTTTTTTTTTCTTTTTTCTTCTTGTATGCATTTATTTTATTAGGTAAATAGTCACTGGTCATCATGTTGCTTGGTTTGTTCTCATGGCTGTGTTACATAAATTCCTATATGGCTTATGTACTCCCTGCGATGCTGTTTACCATGTCTGGAAGAGGGATGAGGATTATCATTCTGCTGTCCTGTGCGATATCTGTTTATGATATGATAACATCACTGTTCAGACGGCTGTTTTGGGGTGTTTATGTGGTTTTGTTGTCCTGTCCGTACATTGGACACTGTCTCTCAGAATTTGTTAATAGTTTCCCCAGCCCTTTTGCCTCCCTTTTCTCCTTCGGGTCAGGTATGACAGCTTTTGAGAATCTTGAATATCCTTGGGATACTCAAACCAGCGTGTTCCTAGTGTTATGTCTCCTGAATACGTTCCAGGTCTTGTTTAGGGTTAAGCAACTATTTAAGACTACCACCCGGAGATCTGCTCCGAGGCTGGATAGTCAGGGGTGGCATGGCATGTGGGAGAGCATGGGCAGGTACCTAGAGAACTACTCACCTCCAATGGTCTGGGACTTCACCCCTGAACAATTACAGGACCCTGATAAAGTGGTAGAATATTTGAAGGGAAAATGCTGTGGCTATTCTAGAGAGGCACAACTCACTGCGCTGTGCTGGGCCCTGGCCAGTATCTACCAGGCACTGCTCAGAATTATGCAGCACCCTCAAGGGGAAGAGATGGAAACCAGACTGGCGGCCCCTGCGGCGGCCCCTGCGGCGGCCCCTGCGGCTACTGCAGCCCCTGCGGCGGCCCCTGCGGCTACTGCAGCCCCTGCGGCGGCCCCTGCGGCTACTGCAGCCCCTGCGGCGGACACTGCGGCTACTGCAACCCCTGCGGCAGACACTGCGGCTACTGCAACCCCTGCAGCAGACAATGCGGCTACTGCAACCCCCGTGGTAGCCACTGCCACTGAACCAGGAAACCAACCCGTGCCGGTATCAGTTGCCCCCATACAGAAGAAGAAGTACACAAAGAAATCAGTTCGTTTAGTAAGAGATGATGATGAACCAGGGCCATCACGAGAGCAGGAGGAAGAGGCAGAACCAGAGATAATTACTCGATCCCTATCCTTGAGTGAGCTGCGGGATATGCGAAAAGATTTCAGCCGACTTTCAGGCGAGCACATTGTCACCTGGCTGCTCCGGTGCTGGGATAATGGGGCCAGTAGCCTGGAATTAGAGGGTAGGGAGGCCAGGCAGCTGGGATCCCTGTCTAGGGAAGGCGGCATTGACAAGGCAATTGGGAAAAAGACCCAAGCCCTCAGCCTCTGGAAACGACTCCTGTCAGGCGTGAGGGAGAGGTACCCCTTCAGTGAGGATGTTGTATGTCAGCCAAGCAAGTGGACTACCATGGAAAGAGGTATCCAGTACCTGAGAGAATTAGCCGTGCGGGAGATGATTTATTATGACTTGGACAATGCCGACTTACCCACAGACCCTGATGAGGTGCGATGCACAAGGCCCATGTGGCGGAAGTTTGTACGGAGCGCACCATCGTCATATGCCAACTCCCTGGCAGTAATGGAATGGAAAGGTGAAGAGGGACCAACAGTGGATGAGGTAGCTGGCCGGCTCCGGCGATATGAAGAAAGTCTCTCTTCCCCCCTTGTCTCAGCTGTGGAGAAATTGTCGCGGAAGGTCCAGCAACTTGAAGAGAATATGTTCTATTCCCCACCTGCACGGGCCAGCATCTCAGCTATTAGAAGCAGGCATTTCCCCACTCAAGAGAGAGAGTACAGAGGGTACACACCACGAGGCACCCTGTGGTTCTACCTGCAGGACCACGGAGAGGACATGAGGAAGTGGGATGGACGACCTACTTCGATCCTGCGGACACGGGTACAGGAGTTGCAAGGAAGGACAACCACAAAAGGGGATCCCTCCAGGAAAAGTGCCGCCCCAGTTTCCAGTGGGCCGTTCCCCAGACAAAGCAGAAGGCCTGATCTTGCTTCTGATCCTCTTGAAGGAACTTCCAAGTCATTTCTGCAAGAAGTGAGTAATGGATACTATGACGAGTATTAGGGGGGCCCTGCCTCCGGCCAGGTGGAGGAAAGGGACAACCGGGTTTATTGGACGGTGTGGATTCGATGGCCTGGCACATCAGACCCACAGGAGTATAAGGCTCTAGTGGACACGGGTGCGCAGTGTACTTTAATACCATCAAGCTATAGAGGGGCAGAACCCATTTGTATTTCTGGGGTGACAGGGGGATCCCAAGAGTTGACTGTACTGGAGGCAGAAGTGAGCCTAACTGGGAATGAGTGGCAAAAGCATCCCATTGTGACTGGCCCAGAGGCTCCATGCATCCTTGGTATAGATTACCTCAGGAGAGGGTATTTTAAGGACCCAAAAGGGTACCGCTGGGCCTTTGGCATAGCTGCTTTGGAGACAGAGGAAGTTAAACAGTTGTCTGCCTTGCCTGGTCTCTCGGAGGATTCTTCTGTTGTGGGGTTATTGAGGGTCAAAGAACAACAGGTGCCGATTGCTACCACAACGGTGCATCGGCGACAGTATCGCACTAACCGAGACTCTCTGATTCCCATCCATGAGCTGATTCGTCAACTAGAGGTTCAAGGAGTGATCAGCAAGACTCACTCCCCCTTTAACAGTCCCATATGGCCGGTGCGAAAATCTAGTGGAGAGTGGAGGCTAACTGTAGACTATCGTGGTCTGAATGAAGTCACGCCACCGCTGAGTGCTGTCGTGCCGGACATGCTAGAACTGCAGTACGAACTGGAGTCCAAGGCAGCCAAATGGTATGCCACGATTGATATAGCGAATGCATTCTTCTCAATCCCTTTGGCAGCAGAGTGCAGGCCACAGTTTGCTTTCACTTGGAGGGGCGTCCAATACACCTGGAATCGACTGCCCCAGGGGTGGAAACACAGTCCCACCATTTGCCATGGACTGATCCAGACTGCACTGGAACAGGGTGAAGCTCCAGAACATCTGCAGTACATTGATGACATCATTGTATGGGGAAACACAGCAGAAGAAGTTTTTGAAAAAGGGAGTAAAATAGTCCAAATCCTTCTGAACGCTGGTTTTGCTATAAAGCGAAGTAAGGTCAAGGGACCTGCGCAGGAGATCCAGTTTTTAGGAATAAAATGGCAAGATGGACGCCGTCAGATTCCAATGGATGTGATCAACAAAATAGCAGCTATGTCTCCACCAACTAGTAAAAAGGAAACACAGGCTTTCTTAGGTATTGTGGGTTTTTGGAGAATGCATATCCCAGATTACAGTCAAATTGTAAGCCCTCTGTATCAAGTAACCCGGAAGAAGAATGATTTTAAATGGGGTCCTGAGCAACGACAAGCTTTTGAACAAATCAAACAGGAAATAGTCCATGCAGTGGCCCTGGGGCCAGTCCGGGCAGGACAAGATGTTAAAAATGTGCTCTATACCGCAGCCGGGGAGAACGGCCCTACCTGGAGCCTCTGGCAGAAAGCACCAGGGGAGACTCGAGGTCGACCCCTAGGGTTTTGGAGTCGTGGATATAGAGGATCCGAAGCCCGCTACACTCCAACAGAAAAAGAGATATTGGCAGCATATGAAGGGGTTCGAGCTGCTTCGGAAGTAGTTGGTACAGAAGCACAGCTCCTCTTAGCACCTCGACTGCCGGTGCTGGGTTGGATGTTCAAAGAAAGGGTCCCCACCACACATCATGCAACCGATGCTACATGGAGTAAGTGGATTGCACTGATCACGCAGCGAACTCGAATGGGAAACCCCAGTCGCCCAGGAATTCTGGAAGTGATCATGGACTGGCCAGAAGGCAAGGATTTCGGAATGTCACCAGAGGAGGAGGTGACGCGTGCAGAAGAGGCCCCACCATATAATAAACTGCCAGAAAATGAGAAGAAATATGCCCTGTTCACTGATGGGTCCTGCCGTATTGTGGGAAAGCATCGAAAGTGGAAGGCTGCTGTGTGGAGTCCTACACGACGGGTTGCAGAAGCCAGTGAGGGACAGGGTGAATCGAGCCAGTTTGCAGAGGTGAAGGCTATTCAGCTGGCTTTGGACATTGCTGAGCGAGAAAAATGGCCAGTACTTTATCTCTACACTGACTCATGGATGGTGGCAAATGCTCTGTGGGGGTGGTTACAGCAGTGGAAGCAGGGCAATTGGCAGCGCAGAGGCAAACCCATCTGGGCTGCTGACCTATGGCAAGATATTGCTGCCCAGATAGAGAATCTGGTTGTGAAAGTACGTCACGTAGATGCCCATGTACCGAAGAATAGGGCCACGGAGGAACATCAGAACAACCAGCAGGTGGATCGGGCCGCCAGGATCGAAGTGGCTCAGGTGGATCTGGACTGGCAACGTAAGGGTGAACTATTCATAGCTCGGTGGGCCCATGACTCCTCAGGCCATCAAGGGAGAGATGCAACATATAGATGGGCTCGTGACCGAGGGGTGGACTTGACCATGGACGCTATTGCACAAGTCATCCATGAATGTGAGACATGCGCTGCGATCAAACAAGCCAAGCGTTTGAAGCCTCTTTGGTATGGAGGGCGATGGCTGAAATACAAATATGGGGAGGCCTGGCAGATTGATTATATCACACTGCCACAAACCCGTCAAGGCAAGCGCTACGTGCTCACAATGGTGGAAGCAACCACTGGATGGCTGGAAACATACCCTGTGCCCCATGCCACTGCCCGGAACACTATCCTGGGCCTTGAAAAGCAAGTCCTGTGGCGACATGGTACCCCAGAGAGAATTGAGTCGAACAACGGGACTCATTTCCGAAACAGCCTCATAGACACCTGGGCCAAAGAGCATGGTATCGAGTGGGTGTATCACATCCCCTATCACGCACCAGCCTCTGGGAAGATAGAACGATACAATGGACTGTTAAAAACTACACTGAGAGCAATGGGTGGTGGGACTTTCAAACACTGGGATACACATTTAGCAAAAGCTACCTGGCTAGTTAACACCAGGGGATCTAACAATCGGGCTGGCCCTGCCCAATCAAAACTTCCACGTACTGTAGAAGGGGATAAAGTCCCCGTAGTGCACATGAAGAATATGCTAGGGAAGACAGTCTGGGTTACTCCTGCCTCAGGCAAAGGCAAACCCATCCGTGGGATTGCTTTTGCCCAAGGACCTGGGTGCACTTGGTGGGTGATGCGGCAGGATGGGGAAGTCCGATGTGTACCTTATGGGGATCTGATTTTGGGCGAGAATAGCCAATGAATTAGATTGTGTGCTGTTAATTGCTAAGTAACACTGTCATTGTATGTCCTCATTGCTATAATTACTATCAGTTGTACTACAAGTAAGGCACAGGGATGATGGGATAAGAACTGATCTCAACAGCTGGCGCCCAGCAGTTTCCTCAAGATCTAAATCTTCAGCCCACGGACCGCGTGCATGAGCCACACCAGGTGCACCAGCCACAAGCTCCGAAAAATACAGCATGCAACAGACCAGCACCACCCAGCATCTCACCTGCCCTGAGAGACTGTTCTAACAGATGGAGCCCAAAGCCGTGGATTAAAAGAACTCAACGGACACTTTGGAGGGATGACCCATAAACTAAGGGCATTATATGTGTGTATATATATATATATATATATAACAGGGGAAAGTGGTGGCAATTCATTGGAACCTGCTGGGCGTGGCATAGATGGTATGGAATAAGGGGTGGATAATGTCCTGGTTCCGGTGGGGATAGGGTTAATTTTCCCTGGTATTCCATGCCATGTGAGCCACGCCCACCCTGAGCTGCCGGGGGAGGGGACAGGGAGTTGCTGCTTAAAAGCGGGCTGGGGCGTCCCGGGGCCGGCCGGTCGGGAGCGGCGGGGAGCGGCGGTTCCGTAATCGCGTTTGTATATTCCCCTACCCGTGTTGTTGTTGTTGTTGTTTGCCTGTTCCCTCTGCTGTTCTGTTAAACTGCCTTTGTCCCAAACCAAGAGTCTTGCCTTTTCTTACGATCCTTCCTCTATTAGGAAGGCACGTGCGAGCGGCACGTGGTTTTTTGTTGCCATCTGAGGCTAAACCACGACAGGGAGATATAGCAGGATGTATATTGGTTTTGAGGACAACTCAATGGACAGTGTAGGGAGAAAAGTTCCTGGCTCCTTGAATGCCGTTCCTGGAGACACTGCGATCAATGAGGGAGATATGTCAAGATGTGTGTTGGTTTTGAGGACGGCTCTCTGGAGAGTCTTAGCAAAGAGGTCACAGGGATAATCAGAGCAATTCTCAGAGACACTGAGAACAAGATGGACAGTTCCCTCCTGGCACTTTCCCTGTAGGAGATACCGCAAGACGTTTCTGTAGATTGGGCACAGCGCTCTGCAGGGTGTTAGCAGAGACTTTCCCGGGACAGTGAAACCCTATGTCAGAGACACTGAGAAGAAGCCCCAATGTTCCCTCCAGGCACTTTCAGTGTGGGTGCCTTCTCCACGTGGTTCCTGGTTTCCCTGCAGCGCTGAAGAGAATGTTAGCAAAGAGGTAACTGGCACAGCGAAAACAGTACTCAAAGACAGGGAGAGCAAGCTCTCTCTTGGCACTTTGGATGTGGGACATACAGCGAGATGTTTGCTGCTTTTGCGTTTGGCTGTTGGGAGATTTACAGCACAAAGATATCTAGTTGATTTGAAGCAGTTCCGAGAAAGTCTAAACATAATCGCCACTTCTCCCTCCTGGCACTTTCCATGTGGGAGATATAGCAGGATGTATATTGGTTTTGAGGACAACTCAATGGACAGTGTAGGGAGAAAAGTTCCTGGCTCCTTGAATGCCGTTCCTGGAGACACTGCGATCAATGTGGGAGATATGTCAAGATGTGTGTTGGTTTTGAGGACGGCTCTCTGGAGAGTCTTAGCAAAGAGGTCACAGGGATAATCAGAGCAATTCTCAGAGACACTGAGAACAAGCTCGACAATTCCCTCCTGGCACTTTCCCTGTAGGAGATAACGCAAGACGTTTCTGTAGATTGGGCACAGCGCTCTGCAGGGTGTTAGCAGAGACTTTCCCGGGACAGTGAAACCCTATGTCAGAGACACTGAGAAGAAGCCCCAATGTTCCCTCCAGGCACTTTCAGTGTGGGTGCCTTCTCCACGTGGTTCCTGGTTTCCCTGCAGCGCTGAAGAGAATGTTAGCAAAGAGGTAACCGGCACAGCGAAAACAGTACTCAAAGACAGGGAGAGCAAGCTCTCTCTTGGCACTTTGGATGTGGGACATACAGCGAGATGTTTGCTGCTTTTGCGTTTGGCTGTTGGGAGATTTACAGCACAAAGATATCTAGTTGATTTGAAGCAGTTCCGAGAAAGTCTAAACATAATCGCCACTTCTCCCTCCTGGCACTTTCCATGTGGGAGATATAGCAGGATGTATATTGGTTTTGAGGACAACTCAATGGACAGTGTAGGGAGAAAAGTTCCTGGCTCCTTGAATGCCGTTCCTGGAGACACTGCGATCAATGTGGGAGATATGTCAAGATGTGTGTTGGTTTTGAGGACGGCTCTCTGGAGAGTCTTAGCAAAGAGGTCACAGGGATAATCAGAGCAATTCTCAGAGACACTGAGAACAAGATGGACAGTTCCCTCCTGGCACTTTCCCTGTAGGAGATACCGCAAGACGTTTCTGTAGATTGGGCACAGCGCTCTGCAGGGTGTTAGCAGAGACTTTCCCGGGACAGTGAAACCCTATGTCAGAGACACTGAGAAGAAGCCCCAATGTTCCCTCCAGGCACTTTCAGTGTGGGTGCCTTCTCCACGTGGTTCCTGGTTTCCCTGCAGCGCTGAAGAGAATGTTAGCAAAGAGGTAACCGGCACAGCGAAAACAGTACTCAAAGACAGGGAGAGCAAGCTCTCTCTTGGCACTTTGGATGTGGGACATACAGCGAGATGTTTGCTGCTTTTGCGTTTGGCTGTTGGGAGATTTACAGCACAAAGATATCTAGTTGATTTGAAGCAGTTCCGAGAAAGTCTAAACATAATCGCCACTTCTCCCTCCTGGCACTTTCCATGTGGGAGATATAGCAGGATGTATATTGGTTTTGAGGACAACTCAATGGACAGTGTAGGGAGAAAAGTTCCTGGCTCCTTGAATGCCGTTCCTGGAGACACTGCGATCAATGTGGGAGATATGTCAAGATGTGTGTTGGTTTTGAGGACGGCTCTCTGGAGAGTCTTAGCAAAGAGGTCACAGGGATAATCAGAGCAATTCTCAGAGACACTGAGAACAAGCTCGACAATTCCCTCCTGGCACTTTCCCTGTAGGAGATACCGCAAGACGTTTCTGTAGATTGGGCACAGCGCTCTGCAGGGTGTTAGCAGAGACTTTCCCGGGACAGTGAAACCCTATGTCAGAGACACTGAGAAGAAGCCCCAATGTTCCCTCCAGGCACTTTCAGTGTGGGTGCCTTCTCCACGTGGTTCCTGGTTTCCCTGCAGCGCTGAAGAGAATGTTAGCAAAGAGGTAACCGGCACAGCGAAAACAGTACTCAAAGACAGGGAGAGCAAGCTCTCTCTTGGCACTTTGGATGTGGGACATACAGCGAGATGTTTGCTGCTTTTGCGTTTGGCTGTTGGGAGATTTACAGCACAAAGATATCTAGTTGATTTGAAGCAGTTCCGAGAAAGTCTAAACATAATCGCCACTTCTCCCTCCTGGCACTTTCCATGTGGGAGATATAGCAGGATGTATATTGGTTTTGAGGACAACTCAATGGACAGTGTAGGGAGAAAAGTTCCTGGCTCCTTGAATGCCGTTCCTGGAGACACTGCGATCAATGTGGGAGATATGTCAAGATGTGTGTTGGTTTTGAGGACGGCTCTCTGGAGAGTCTTAGCAAAGAGGTCACAGGGATAATCAGAGCAATTCTCAGAGACACTGAGAACAAGATGGACAGTTCCCTCCTGGCACTTTCCCTGTAGGAGATACCGCAAGACGTTTCTGTAGATTGGGCACAGCGCTCTGCAGGGTGTTAGCAGAGACTTTCCCGGGACAGTGAAACCCTATGTCAGAGACACTGAGAAGAAGCCCCAATGTTCCCTCCAGGCACTTTCAGTGTGGGTGCCTTCTCCACGTGGTTCCTGGTTTCCCTGCAGCGCTGAAGAGAATGTTAGCAAAGAGGTAACCGGCACAGCGAAAACAGTACTCAAAGAGAGGGAGAGCAAGCTCTCTCTTGGCACTTTGGATGTGGGACATACAGCGAGATGTTTGCTGCTTTTGCGTTTGGCTGTTGGGAGATTTACAGCACAAAGATATCTAGTTGATTTGAAGCAGTTCCGAGAAAGTCTAAACATAATCGCCACTTCTCCCTCCTGGCACTTTCCATGTGGGAGATATAGCAGGATGTATATTGGTTTTGAGGACAACTCAATGGACAGTGTAGGGAGAAAAGTTCCTGGCTCCTTGAATGCCGTTCCTGGAGACACTGCGATCAATGTGGGAGATATGTCAAGATGTGTGTTGGTTTTGAGGACGGCTCTCTGGAGAGTCTTAGCAAAGAGGTCACAGGGATAATCAGAGCAATTCTCAGAGACACTGAGAACAAGATGGACAGTTCCCTCCTGGCACTTTCCCTGTAGGAGATACCGCAAGACGTTTCTGTAGATTGGGCACAGCGCTCTGCAGGGTGTTAGCAGAGACTTTCCCGGGACAGTGAAACCCTATGTCAGAGACACTGAGAAGAAGCCCCAATGTTCCCTCCAGGCACTTTCAGTGTGGGTGCCTTCTCCACGTGGTTCCTGGTTTCCCTGCAGCGCTGAAGAGAATGTTAGCAAAGAGGTAACCGGCACAGCGAAAACAGTACTCAAAGACAGGGAGAGCAAGCTCTCTCTTGGCACTTTGGATGTGGGACATACAGCGAGATGTTTGCTGCTTTTGCGTTTGGCTGTTGGGAGATTTACAGCACAAAGATATCTAGTTGATTTGAAGCAGTTCCGAGAAAGTCTAAACATAATCGCCACTTCTCCCTCCTGGCACTTTCCATGTGGGAGATATAGCAGGATGTATATTGGTTTTGAGGACAACTCAATGGACAGTGTAGGGAGAAAAGTTCCTGGCTCCTTGAATGCCGTTCCTGGAGACACTGCGATCAATGTGGGAGATATGTCAAGATGTGTGTTTGTTTTGAGGACGGCTCTCTGGAGAGTCTTAGCAAAGAGGTCACAGGGATAATCAGAGCAATTCTCAGAGACACTGAGAACAAGATGGACAGTTCCCTCCTGGCACTTTCCCTGTAGGAGATACCGCAAGACGTTTCTGTAGATTGGGCACAGCGCTCTGCAGGGTGTTAGCAGAGACTTTCCCGGGACAGTGAAACCCTATGTCAGAGACACTGAGAAGAAGCCCCAATGTTCCCTCCAGGCACTTTCAGTGTGGGTGCCTTCT
Source organism: Chroicocephalus ridibundus (assembly GCF_963924245.1). Classification (NCBI taxonomy): domain Eukaryota; kingdom Metazoa; phylum Chordata; class Aves; order Charadriiformes; family Laridae; genus Chroicocephalus; species Chroicocephalus ridibundus. Next base: position 52,937 of record NW_026961792.1, read on the forward strand.
CCACGTGGTTCCTGGTTTCCCTGCAGCGCTGAAGAGAATGTTAGCAAAGAGGTAACCGGCACAGCGAAAACAGTACTCAAAGACAGGGAGAGCAAGCTCTCTCTTGGCACTTTGGATGTGGGACATACAGCGAGATGTTTGCTGCTTTTGCGTTTGGCTGTTGGGAGATTTACAGCACAAAGATATCTAGTTGATTTGAAGCAGTTCCGAGAAAGTCTAAACATAATCGCCACTTCTCCCTCCTGGCACTTTCCATGTGGGAGATATAGCAGGATGTATATTGGTTTTGAGGACAACTCAATGGACAGTGTAGGGAGAAAAGTTCCTGGCTCCTTGAATGCCGTTCCTGGAGACACTGCGATCAATGTGGGAGATATGTCAAGATGTGTGTTGGTTTTGAGGACGGCTCTCTGGAGAGTCTTAGCAAAGAGGTCACAGGGATAATCAGAGCAATTCTCAGAGACACTGAGAACAAGATGGACAGTTCCCTCCTGGCACTTTCCCTGTAGGAGATACCGCAAGACGTTTCTGTAGATTGGGCACAGCGCTCTGCAGGGTGTTAGCAGAGACTTTCCCGGGACAGTGAAACCCTATGTCAGAGACACTGAGAAGAAGCCCCAATGTTCCCTCCAGGCACTTTCAGTGTGGGTGCCTTCTCCACGTGGTTCCTGGTTTCCCTGCAGCGCTGAAGAGAATGTTAGCAAAGAGGTAACCGGCACAGCGAAAACAGTACTCAAAGACAGGGAGAGCAAGCTCTCTCTTGGCACTTTGGATGTGGGACATACAGCGAGATGTTTGCTGCTTTTGCGTTTGGCTGTTGGGAGATTTACAGCACAAAGATATCTAGTTGATTTGAAGCAGTTCCGAGAAAGTCTAAACATAATCGCCACTTCTCCCTCCTGGCACTTTCCATGTGGGAGATATAGCAGGATGTATATTGGTTTTGAGGACAACTCAATGGACAGTGTAGGGAGAAAAGTTCCTGGCTCCTTGAATGCCGTTCCTGGAGACACTGCGATCAATGAGGGAGATATGTCAAGATGTGTGTTGGTTTTGAGGACGGCTCTCTGGAGAGTCTTAGCAAAGAGGTCACAGGGATAATCAGAGCAATTCTCAGAGACACTGAGAACAAGATGGACAGTTCCCTCCTGGCACTTTCCCTGTAGGAGATACCGCAAGACGTTTCTGTAGATTGGGCACAGCGCTCTGCAGGGTGTTAGCAGAGACTTTCCCGGGACAGTGAAACCCTATGTCAGAGACACTGAGAAGAAGCCCCAATGTTCCCTCCAGGCACTTTCAGTGTGGGTGCCTTCTCCACGTGGTTCCTGGTTTCCCTGCAGCGCTGAAGAGAATGTTAGCAAAGAGGTAACCGGCACAGCGAAAACAGTACTCAAAGACAGGGAGAGCAAGCTCTCTCTTGGCACTTTGGATGTGGGACATACAGCGAGATGTTTGCTGCTTTTGCGTTTGGCTGTTGGGAGATTTACAGCACAAAGATATCTAGTTGATTTGAAGCAGTTCCGAGAAAGTCTAAACATAATCGCCACTTCTCCCTCCTGGCACTTTCCATGTGGGAGATATAGCAGGATGTATATTGGTTTTGAGGACAACTCAATGGACAGTGTAGGGAGAAAAGTTCCTGGCTCCTTGAATGCCGTTCCTGGAGACACTGCGATCAATGTGGGAGATATGTCAAGATGTGTGTTTGTTTTGAGGACGGCTCTCTGGAGAGTCTTAGCAAAGAGGTCACAGGGATAATCAGAGCAATTCTCAGAGACACTGAGAACAAGATGGACAGTTCCCTCCTGGCACTTTCCCTGTAGGAGATACCGCAAGACGTTTCTGTAGATTGGGCACAGCGCTCTGCAGGGTGTTAGCAGAGACTTTCCCGGGACAGTGAAACCCTATGTCAGAGACACTGAGAAGAAGCCCCAATGTTCCCTCCAGGCACTTTCAGTGTGGGTGCCTTCTCCACGTGGTTCCTGGTTTCCCTGCAGCGCTGAAGAGAATGTTAGCAAAGAGGTAACCGGCACAGCGAAAACAGTACTCAAAGACAGGGAGAGCAAGCTCTCTCTTGGCACTTTGGATGTGGGACATACAGCGAGATGTTTGCTGCTTTTGCGTTTGGCTGTTGGGAGATTTACAGCACAAAGATATCTAGTTGATTTGAAGCAGTTCCGAGAAAGTCTAAACATAATCGCCACTTCTCCCTCCTGGCACTTTCCATGTGGGAGATATAGCAGGATGTATATTGGTTTTGAGGACAACTCAATGGACAGTGTAGGGAGAAAAGTTCCTGGCTCCTTGAATGCCGTTCCTGGAGACACTGCGATCAATGAGGGAGATATGTCAAGATGTGTGTTGGTTTTGAGGACGGCTCTCTGGAGAGTCTTAGCAAAGAGGTCACAGGGATAATCAGAGCAATTCTCAGAGACACTGAGAACAAGATGGACAGTTCCCTCCTGGCACTTTCCCTGTAGGAGATACCGCAAGACGTTTCTGTAGATTGGGCACAGCGCTCTGCAGGGTGTTAGCAGAGACTTTCCCGGGACAGTGAAACCCTATGTCAGAGACACTGAGAAGAAGCCCCAATGTTCCCTCCAGGCACTTTCAGTGTGGGTGCCTTCTCCACGTGGTTCCTGGTTTCCCTGCAGCGCTGAAGAGAATGTTAGCAAAGAGGTAACCGGCACAGCGAAAACAGTACTCAAAGACAGGGAGAGCAAGCTCTCTCTTGGCACTTTGGATGTGGGACATACAGCGAGATGTTTGCTGCTTTTGCGTTTGGCTGTTGGGAGATTTACAGCACAAAGATATCTAGTTGATTTGAAGCAGTTCCGAGAAAGTCTAAACATAATCGCCACTTCTCCCTCCTGGCACTTTCCATGTGGGAGATATAGCAGGATGTATATTGGTTTTGAGGACAACTCAATGGACAGTGTAGGGAGAAAAGTTCCTGGCTCCTTGAATGCCGTTCCTGGAGACACTGCGATCAATGAGGGAGATATGTCAAGATGTGTGTTGGTTTTGAGGACGGCTCTCTGGAGAGTCTTAGCAAAGAGGTCACAGGGATAATCAGAGCAATTCTCAGAGACACTGAGAACAAGATGGACAGTTCCCTCCTGGCACTTTCCCTGTAGGAGATACCGCAAGACGTTTCTGTAGATTGGGCACAGCGCTCTGCAGGGTGTTAGCAGAGACTTTCCCGGGACAGTGAAACCCTATGTCAGAGACACTGAGAAGAAGCCCCAATGTTCCCTCCAGGCACTTTCAGTGTGGGTGCCTTCTCCACGTGGTTCCTGGTTTCCCTGCAGCGCTGAAGAGAATGTTAGCAAAGAGGTAACCGGCACAGCGAAAACAGTACTCAAAGACAGGGAGAGCAAGCTCTCTCTTGGCACTTTGGATGTGGGACATACAGCGAGATGTTTGCTGCTTTTGCGTTTGGCTGTTGGGAGATTTACAGCACAAAGATATCTAGTTGATTTGAAGCAGTTCCGAGAAAGTCTAAACATAATCGCCACTTCTCCCTCCTGGCACTTTCCATGTGGGAGATATAGCAGGATGTATATTGGTTTTGAGGACAACTCAATGGACAGTGTAGGGAGAAAAGTTCCTGGCTCCTTGAATGCCGTTCCTGGAGACACTGCGATCAATGTGGGAGATATGTCAAGATGTGTGTTGGTTTTGAGGACGGCTCTCTGGAGAGTCTTAGCAAAGAGGTCACAGGGATAATCAGAGCAATTCTCAGAGACACTGAGAACAAGATGGACAGTTCCCTCCTGGCACTTTCCCTGTAGGAGATACCGCAAGACGTTTCTGTAGATTGGGCACAGCGCTCTGCAGGGTGTTAGCAGAGACTTTCCCGGGACAGTGAAACCCTATGTCAGAGACACTGAGAAGAAGCCCCAATGTTCCCTCCAGGCACTTTCAGTGTGGGTGCCTTCTCCACGTGGTTCCTGGTTTCCCTGCAGCGCTGAAGAGAATGTTAGCAAAGAGGTAACCGGCACAGCGAAAACAGTACTCAAAGAGAGGGAGAGCAAGCTCTCTCTTGGCACTTTGGATGTGGGACATACAGCGAGATGTTTGCTGCTTTTGCGTTTGGCTGTTGGGAGATTTACAGCACAAAGATATCTAGTTGATTTGAAGCAGTTCCGAGAAAGTCTAAACATAATCGCCACTTCTCCCTCCTGGCACTTTCCATGTGGGAGATATAGCAGGATGTATATTGGTTTTGAGGACAACTCAATGGACAGTGTAGGGAGAAAAGTTCCTGGCTCCTTGAATGCCGTTCCTGGAGACACTGCGATCAATGTGGGAGATATGTCAAGATGTGTGTTTGTTTTGAGGACGGCTCTCTGGAGAGTCTTAGCAAAGAGGTCACAGGGATAATCAGAGCAATTCTCAGAGACACTGAGAACAAGATGGACAGTTCCCTCCTGGCACTTTCCCTGTAGGAGATACCGCAAGACGTTTCTGTAGATTGGGCACAGCGCTCTGCAGGGTGTTAGCAGAGACTTTCCCGGGACAGTGAAACCCTATGTCAGAGACACTGAGAAGAAGCCCCAATGTTCCCTCCAGGCACTTTCAGTGTGGGTGCCTTCTCCACGTGGTTCCTGGTTTCCCTGCAGCGCTGAAGAGAATGTTAGCAAAGAGGTAACCGGCACAGCGAAAACAGTACTCAAAGACAGGGAGAGCAAGCTCTCTCTTGGCACTTTGGATGTGGGACATACAGCGAGATGTTTGCTGCTTTTGCGTTTGGCTGTTGGGAGATTTACAGCACAAAGATATCTAGTTGATTTGAAGCAGTTCCGAGAAAGTCTAAACATAATCGCCACTTCTCCCTCCTGGCACTTTCCATGTGGGAGATATAGCAGGATGTATATTGGTTTTGAGGACAACTCAATGGACAGTGTAGGGAGAAAAGTTCCTGGCTCCTTGAATGCCGTTCCTGGAGACACTGCGATCAATGTGGGAGATATGTCAAGATGTGTGTTGGTTTTGAGGACGGCTCTCTGGAGAGTCTTAGCAAAGAGGTCACAGGGATAATCAGAGCAATTCTCAGAGACACTGAGAACAAGATGGACAGTTCCCTCCTGGCACTTTCCCTGTAGGAGATACCGCAAGACGTTTCTGTAGATTGGGCACAGCGCTCTGCAGGGTGTTAGCAGAGACTTTCCCGGGACAGTGAAACCCTATGTCAGAGACACTGAGAAGAAGCCCCAATGTTCCCTCCAGGCACTTTCAGTGTGGGTGCCTTCTCCACGTGGTTCCTGGTTTCCCTGCAGCGCTGAAGAGAATGTTAGCAAAGAGGTAACCGGCACAGCGAAAACAGTACTCAAAGAGAGGGAGAGCAAGCTCTCTCTTGGCACTTTGGATGTGGGACATACAGCGAGATGTTTGCTGCTTTTGCGTTTGGCTGTTGGGAGATTTACAGCACAAAGATATCTAGTTGATTTGAAGCAGTTCCGAGAAAGTCTAAACATAATCGCCACTTCTCCCTCCTGGCACTTTCCATGTGGGAGATATAGCAGGATGTATATTGGTTTTGAGGACAACTCAATGGACAGTGTAGGGAGAAAAGTTCCTGGCTCCTTGAATGCCGTTCCTGGAGACACTGCGATCAATGTGGGAGATATGTCAAGATGTGTGTTGGTTTTGAGGACGGCTCTCTGGAGAGTCTTAGCAAAGAGGTCACAGGGATAATCAGAGCAATTCTCAGAGACACTGAGAACAAGATGGACAGTTCCCTCCTGGCACTTTCCCTGTAGGAGATACCGCAAGACGTTTCTGTAGATTGGGCACAGCGCTCTGCAGGGTGTTAGCAGAGACTTTCCCGGGACAGTGAAACCCTATGTCAGAGACACTGAGAAGAAGCCCCAATGTTCCCTCCAGGCACTTTCAGTGTGGGTGCCTTCTCCACGTGGTTCCTGGTTTCCCTGCAGCGCTGAAGAGAATGTTAGCAAAGAGGTAACCGGGACAGTGAAAACAGTACTCAAAGAGAGGGAGAGCAAGCTCTCTCTTGGCACTTTGGATGTGGGACATACAGCGAGATGTTTGCTGCTTTTGCGTTTGGCTGTTGGGAGATTTACAGCACAAAGATATCTAGTTGATTTGAAGCAGTTCCGAGAAAGTCTAAACATAATCGCCACTTCTCCCTCCTGGCACTTTCCATGTGGGAGATATAGCAGGATGTATATTGGTTTTGAGGACAACTCAATGGACAGTGTAGGGAGAAAAGTTCCTGGCTCCTTGAATGCCGTTCCTGGAGACACTGCGATCAATGTGGGAGATATGTCAAGATGTGTGTTTGTTTTGAGGACGGCTCTCTGGAGAGTCTTAGCAAAGAGGTCACAGGGATAATCAGAGCAATTCTCAGAGACACTGAGAACAAGATGGACAGTTCCCTCCTGGCACTTTCCCTGTAGGAGATACCGCAAGACGTTTCTGTAGATTGGGCACAGCGCTCTGCAGGGTGTTAGCAGAGACTTTCCCGGGACAGTGAAACCCTATGTCAGAGACACTGAGAAGAAGCCCCAATGTTCCCTCCAGGCACTTTCAGTGTGGGTGCCTTCTCCACGTGGTTCCTGGTTTCCCTGCAGCGCTGAAGAGAATGTTAGCAAAGAGGTAACCGGCACAGCGAAAACAGTACTCAAAGACAGGGAGAGCAAGCTCTCTCTTGGCACTTTGGATGTGGGACATACAGCGAGATGTTTGCTGCTTTTGCGTTTGGCTGTTGGGAGATTTACAGCACAAAGATATCTAGTTGATTTGAAGCAGTTCCGAGAAAGTCTAAACATAATCGCCACTTCTCCCTCCTGGCACTTTCCATGTGGGAGATATAGCAGGATGTATATTGGTTTTGAGGACAACTCAATGGACAGTGTAGGGAGAAAAGTTCCTGGCTCCTTGAATGCCGTTCCTGGAGACACTGCGATCAATGTGGGAGATATGTCAAGATGTGTGTTGGTTTTGAGGACGGCTCTCTGGAGAGTCTTAGCAAAGAGGTCACAGGGATAATCAGAGCAATTCTCAGAGACACTGAGAACAAGATGGACAGTTCCCTCCTGGCACTTTCCCTGTAGGAGATACCGCAAGACGTTTCTGTAGATTGGGCACAGCGCTCTGCAGGGTGTTAGCAGAGACTTTCCCGGGACAGTGAAACCCTATGTCAGAGACACTGAGAAGAAGCCCCAATGTTCCCTCCAGGCACTTTCAGTGTGGGTGCCTTCTCCACGTGGTTCCTGGTTTCCCTGCAGCGCTGAAGAGAATGTTAGCAA